>NW_025789552.1:0-7379 GCF_021130785.1 Homalodisca vitripennis
TACTAAGCAAAGTTCTGCAACACTATTTACTAAAATTTTTGATGTTATACTGAATAGTATTAATCATTACAAAGTTGTTAAAAGGGTAAATAGAAAAAGAACAGAGCATAAAAACAAATACAAACAGGATTGGTATACAACTGAATTAGCTATCATGAAGGAAAGGCTACTGTTCTTGGACAGATTAAGAAAATGTAACAGGGATAATATACATCTAAATATGGGGTTTTATGAGTTGAAGTGTAAATACAGGTGTTCTATAAATGAGGCAAAACATGCTAAAAATGTTGAGTACATTCAAAATAGTAAAAATAAATGTAAAGCTGCCTGGGATGTAATTAAATATAATACAGCAAACAGCAAACAAAATATTTGTAATATTGAGCCTGATGTGTTTAATGATTTTTTTCTCGAATCTGTAAAAGAAATTAAAAATAAGGTTGTTAATTCCAGTTTTACATTTGTTGAACTTATGGAATCAATCTCTAATGATAGCTTAGTACATTTTAAATGGAAAATTGTTACTTCAAATGATGTTTTGGATGCTGTCAGGGGAATGAGCAATTCTGATAGTCAAGACATATATAGTATGTCTAACAATTTGTTAAAAAGTATTATTGGTAGTGTGGCTGAACCTCTGGCAGTGTCTATTAATCATCTGCTTCATGACGGTATTTTCCCTGAGCAACTCAAGATTTCACGAGTATGTCCAATTTTTAAAAGGGGTCCTAAGGACCAACCTCAAAGCTACCGCCCAATTTCTGTAATTCCTGTATTGGGTAAGCTAATTGAATCATTGGTTTGTAAGCAAATTACTACTTTCTGGGAAAGTAATAACCTTCTGGAACCTTCACAATTTGGGTTTAGAAAGGATAAATCAACTTTTAATGCTCTAGATCAATTAGTTAGACAAATTCACTCAGCTTTCGAGAGCAAGGGCTTTGCTCGGGCTACTTTTTGTGACTTGAGCAGGGCCTTTGATTGTGTTGATAGTAAAATTCTTATATCTAAACTAAAACATTACGGATTTTCTGGGCCTAATCTAAATTTTTTTGAATCATATATTAACAATCGCAAGCAACTGGTCTTTAATAATGGTAAGTGGTCTAAAGAAGCCCTCGTGGAGTGGGGAGTTCCACAGGGCTCCGTCCTAGGTCCCCCACTCTTTTTAATCTATATAAATGATTTACCATTATCTCTTAACTCGAAAACCATATTATATGCAGATGAATACTACACTTTTTAATGTCAGTCAATGTGTACATGATCTGGAGCTGTTGGCAAATGATACATTAAAAAATGCATCAAACTGGTTTTCATGCTAATGGGTTTTTGCTAAATAAAGACAAAACAACAAAAATGTTTGTTTACTCTTAGGCAATATGCATCTATGCTGGGTCATTGGACGAATAGCTATTCAGATCTCAAGTTAAATTCTTGGGGTACAAACCTTGATAGAAATTTGGACATGGGCAACACATATTGATTATCTAAATAAAAGACTTTCACGAGTCATTTATCTTTCTGAGTAGACTGAATGACTATTGTACCACTAAATTCTATAAGAGCCGCGCTAATTGGCGTTTTCCAATTCTGTTTTGTAGATATGGATTAGTCCTATATGGTTAATTGCATCCATGAATTTCCGAAATACTAGTATTACAAAAAAAGGCAATTTAGGGCTCTAAAAAAGTGTGATACCAGAGAAGCTATTGCAAACCCCTATTTCATAAATTTTCGTTTTCAGGACGGTTCTAAATTTGGATTATATATGACTCGGTGGTTTACATCCATTAAAAATCCAAATTTGTTAAATTTTAAACATTAAAATTCAATGACCACAACACGCGTAATCGAAACAATGCTGATAATTGGACATTTGCGATTATGCACAAAACCCCTCACATGTCATGTTGTCTGTATCTTTGAAAATTTATAACTTTCTGGAGAAAAAATATTTGCTCATATCCCTTTGATATCTTTTAGAATAAGTTATATTCCTGGTTGTTGGAGAATCCGTTTTACAGTACTAGATGAATTCTTCAAACACCCATAAGTATTGATTTTTAATGTGTTTGTTACTGTTACTGGACTATTTGTACTGTCATTTTTGTGATTTTTTATTTATTTTATTTAATTTAATTGTAAGGACATTTATTGACTATTGTATTGACTTGGTTAACCAATAAGCAATATACTAATGACTTTGTCAATGATGTAATACTTTTTTCATGACAAATAAAATTATTATTATTATTATTATTATTATTATAGTTTAGTATTTATAAGGTAATACAAAACCTAAAACTATCAACACTAGACTTTCATGGTACATAAGATAGTGGATTGTAATTATCTTCAAGAGCGCAGTCAAATGGTCTGAGGTTCAAATAGCAGAAAAAAAAAAGGGAAAAGAAATTAACATTCAGGTCCAAGCCATCATTAGGGAGCAGGTGGGGTGCCCCAGGGCCTCAGTTGTTGGGTCTCTTCTTTTTTCTAATGTTTACAAGAATGACCGCTCAATGTACCTTGGAAACTATAACATAGAGGGACCGTTATGTATGCAGGAATTACACAACACTTGTTCTGGTAAATGATATTACCCAAGACCTGTACTCATAATTGCTATCCTCAACAAACAAAGCAATTCTGTAATATGTCTGTAGAACAACTGTAGCTATAACTCCTTTAAGACCCATGCATTAAGATTTTTGTAGAAAAACATAAATAACATAATCTGTGTACTAGAAGGCATAGATACTCTCCCAGGAGCAACAAGCAAACAATGAGCAACTGGGTATAACAATCGACAGCGTACTACAACTTGGACAGCACACATACAGTACTTAATCTGGTACAGGAATTTATGTTGTCTGTAAATAAACCGAACAAAATTCATTGTCCTACAAAAAAAGGCCATCAGGGATTCTAGCAGATCTGAATTTACAAGACAGCTGAAGAGGTAGCCTTTAAAGGCTCATAATATGATAACCATTGTAGGTTTGTACGTCCTCTGTGTTGTATAAAATGGAGACAACCGGGGCAAATAGAGATGTTGGTGAACATGCACACAACACCAGGAAGGCCATAGACTTCATTCTTCCTCCACACCACACTACAAAAATTAGGCAAGATGCCATTATACAAAGGATGCAAGATGTACAATGCGTTGCCGCAGGATCTGTGAAAAGACTCAGTGAGATGTAAGATTGTACAATGCGTTGCTCGCAGGATCTGAAAAGACTCAGTGAGATGCAAGATTTACCAATGCGTTACCGCAGGATCGGGAAAGATCTCCAATGCGAAAAATGTCAAGAGAAGTATTCAGGACTAGTTAGTGTAACGACCTCTATATTTCAGTGCAAGAGTTATTATTAACTGACAAAACCAAATTTTTGTAAAGCAAGAGACTTGAAGACGTACTTCCTTTCTAAAATTCTCTTTGGACGCCAACTACATGTCTAATCGATACTGTAAATAAAGAGGATCTGATTCTGGCAAGTATACTAGAGTCAGGTTAATCAGAAATAAGATATATTAACGTTCAGTTTGTATTTAAAAAAACATTCCAGAGGCATATCACAGCCCAATTAATTGTGATTATTCTTTAACTGAAATAACAATAAAAAACCTTCAAAGATGAAATTTTCAAATTTTAAAGGTATGGTATTTAATTGGGCTCTTTGTTACTGAAAATATAATGGATTTACTCCAAGACCCTTTTTCACTCCATTTTGTGATATATCTGTTCCCTTTAAAAAGGAGCATATTCTTTAGTCATTAAATTGTAATTAATATTTTCCATTATACAATTTATTTTACAGTCATAAATGTTTTTTTGAAAAAATATCTATAATACTTGACTAGGACCTCTTTGTGGTAATCAGTGGTTATCTGCCTAGAGAACAAGTGCTAACTCAATTCACTTTTTGTTTGTATTGATGATTGGAAAATATCGGTTGGAAACTTGAGGAGATATCACTACGTTAGCTATCTTTTACTTCTTTTTTGGTTGATTTTCTATATTGTGATGTCATTATCTGTTGAAATACGACTTTATTTTGCAAGTCCAGCTATCAAAGCCACTTAAAGAGCTTCTTCTGGGATGCTTATAAAAAGCCTCTAATGATCTCGTTATCCGACGACCATACTACGCCATTGGAAAAATTCCTGATACAAGAGTTAAGTCCGTGGGAAATCAAGGATCATTCTTATGAATTTTATGCAGAAGAAATGGGTATTTGTATTCTAAACAACAAAGTTTATGTAATTTCTTGACTCTATTTGCTGTTCTCGATGATTATGTAATAAAGAAGGTTGTCTATTTACCTAGTCATCCATTTTGGCAGATTGTTTACTTGGGCTACACAAATAAAAAGTGCATTGTTTTTTTTCAGTACTTTTATGGTGTAATATCGTAAAGTATTTAGTGTTGAGGTCTCATTTACTTTTTTTGATTAGTACTTTAGTGCTTGTGAATAAAATATTAAACAGGTAAAAATATTTGTTTTAATGAAATTTCAGTTATAATATTTTAATTTAGACTATTAATTCTTTTTGTTTAGGACTAGCCCATTGATTAAAATCATAGCATGGTTAATTTCACTAAATGTCAATTATTAGTAATGTATGGCAATTCATTGAGAAAAAAAAAGAAAATATACAATATACAGGGTATTCCGGTAACTCTGGACAAAGGAGAGCTGCGGTTTATTCAGTTTTTGTATTGGTTGGCTATTTGCTGAGAAACTTCAACCGTGGACCATGTCTTGTCACAGTAAATCTGCTCTAAAATCAGTTATTTATTATTTGATTTAGTATTCGATAATTTTGCGTGTCATTAGATTTGTGAAAAACCCCTCTATAAAAGGCCATTCATGAGAAAAATGTTAATTTTTAAGTATGATTCAAAAGCTTTTAAAAGTTTTAATGGGCGCCATTTAAAAAAAGGTTAATTTCATGGTATTCGTTTCAGTAACTGTCTTTGTTATTATAAACAATTTTAGCCAATATTTGGCATAATTTAATTTATTGGTTTTTTGAGATATTGTAATAAAAAACACATACAGACAGACTGCCAGATAGAAAACTATGGATTGGAAAAACCATGTTCATGTGGTGAGAAGTTTGTTATTCTTAATCTGAGCAATATATTTGGTATACCTTTTGCCCAGAGAGTTACGGGACTCTCTGTTATTTAATAACATGATATGGTACTTTATACAACTTACCACATTTATATTTGTAACTTTTGCATCATTCTACAAAATGCAACGCAATCATCATTTGCAAACCAATGGGTGATATCTCAGATTTTCTGTTTTCTCCAACATTAGTGCCAATTTCAAAGCATTATCCCACTCTCTTTTTCATAATCTAATAAATACATTAACATTATTAAAATTTATATACAAGTTTTTTTTAAATAATTTATTTTTACATAGTAATAATTATCCCTTATATTTTTCTGAAATAAATATATACCAAAAATTATGTATGTTAATAGAAATTCATATTTTTTTGTAATTGTTAAATACAAAACAATCAAAAAGACCTGTCAATTTAAGGGAGTCTAATGGGACTGCCACAAGGTGAGGGTTAAAAAGGTTTACTTTTATCACGATCTATGGCTGTGCAGTTAATTACGTTTATCTCTGTGATGGAGATAGTCTAACAGTCTTAAACCACCAATTGATCGTTACTGGAGGATTTCTTCAAAGGACTTTTGATTTGAAAACTGGTATTGCAGGATTTCTTGAGCAAATCTCCTTTCCAGTTTGATTCGTTGCTCTGCAATGTTTCTCTTCTCTTCCGCTGCTGTTTTGGTTAATGTCATTGTTAAACATAAACCTTCTCTAGGTGAACCCCACTTATATCCATCACTAATTAATATCAGTGAGTAAAATCATGGTACAAATTTTTGTGTTAATTACATTTTACTATTGATTATTTTACCATCTGAGGTATTTGAAGGTAAAATTAAATTAATTATGGGAATATGTGTTGCCAATTCACTAGTGGTATTAAATCTGAGATATTTTTTATTTGTTAGTTAAGGGTATTTATTAACTTATTGAGCAGCCTAGTGCTTTATGCTAAAAATTATTTTTGTTAAAATAAATTTTTAATCGTCTTCATGATAATATGATGATAACACGGTCTTTGTCACTAAATTGTGTTGTTAGAGTGAAGTTAGAACTGTCAGTTATATTTTACCCACTTAAAGTTGATAAAAAATCGTGATTGGGGGTAAACAACTGGTGTTTTACCAAAGTGAACCAAATTGTAATTAAATTTGTAATTATCACTATATTCTTGATTTGGTGGCTTAAAACCATTTTTTATTGTTACCGTTTAGATAAAAACATGTTGGAATTGGCTTGTTCACCCGTAGAAGAAGTTAATAATTTGGACTAAAAGATGTTGTGTTTTGTTTTAACAAGGGTTTTGCAAAAACCAGTTCAGCTTAAAAAATCATTCATGGATTTACTCCTCGTATGTGTAAATTGTATTATTTCCAAAAGTGTGATTGTAGGATAGGGGGTTCTATTATCAGGTTTTAATATCTTTTTTAAATTATTTAGGTTTTTTATTATATTAATTAAAAATATAGTAATATTTTCCTGAAATGTAAATCACTATACTTCAAAATATATCTGTACTATAAAATATCCTTGATTTTCCCATGCCTGTAAGATTAGGCAGATTTTGATTTGCTGCTTTCCAAATAATTCGTGAAGTCATAAAGATAATGGGCGGAGATTTTAGAGTTCAAATAGATCTTTCCAATGGTAATTCCATATATCTTGATTCTAACATATTGGAGGTTCTCAGCGAATAGCCAACAATGCAAAACTAAATTAACGGCCGCTATCAATGTGGGGACCTATCTTGTCTCTGTTAAAAACTGCTTTAGATCAGTTATTTTTTATTCAATTTAAATAATTTTTGGTTGTCGTTAGATTTGTGATAAAATTCCTCTAATAAAATTCTATTCCATGTAATATTTTCATACATGGACAGACAGATGGGGAACTAAACTTTGGAGGAACCAATGTTCCTTATGGTGAAAATATGTTTGTTCTTGACCAGAGCAAGAACATGGTATACCTTTCAGAGAGTTTTGGTTTTTTCAGAGAGTTACGGACACATCCCTATATATAATATACAAGGGGGTTAAAATATATATTCACTGTTTTATAGTATATTTTTTTAAGAGTTATAAAATGTATAATTTGTTTACTTATTAAATTTTATCTCTGTAGTATGTTTGAAAATGGACCAACAATAATATTTTTATGCAACAATGTTAATAAAATTAAAGTAAGTTTAAGCATTTTTTTTTTTAAATTATTGAGATTGTAGGGACAGTGAGAACA
>NW_025789553.1:0-7224 GCF_021130785.1 Homalodisca vitripennis
ATGTTGAAAGATGCGCGATCGACTACTGCGCACCGCAGCCCGGCCACCATAGTATGAGATCAGAGGTTGAAAAAATATGACCCCAGTAATAAGGAAAAATATTTACAGGATATATTACATAAAGTATTACATATTAGTTCTGGTGGGGTGGTAGAACTTACTTTACAATAGTGGTTTCTATATGTGGATGTGTCCGCAGGATATCAACATCATCCAGTACCGTGCAAGTGTGTGCGGCAAGGACCGTGTGCTGGCAGTGTGTCGTGGTGCGCTCCTAGCTCGTGGTGTCTCTGGTCTGCAGAGTGTCCCCTGCCTGCGCTCACTATTGAGTGCGCTGCCTGCTCTCGTGTTAGAGTTGTGGCGCAGCGAGCGACCGGCCGTGGTGAGCGGAGACCGTCTCACCTACAGCGACCACCTCAAGTGCCTGGTGTCCCTGGTGCTAGCCTTGCGGCTGGACCATGTGCTGTGTTACCGCCAGGCTCCACCCAACACTGCGGAATCTCATGCTCTCGGTCAGTCACGCAGAACACTTGTTTACATACTAAAGGCCGTTTCACACCGCGGTCACACTATGTCACGTTACGTAACGTGACAGATTTTTCAAAAGATCTGTTTCCATAGTTTTAAATGGTGTAATTCACACCGACCTCGCAGAACCTCACAGACACCACAGACGAATCTGCGGAATCGCTCCGAGAGCGATCTTTTCAAAACATCTGTCGACGTCTGTGGCCTCGCGCATGCGCAGACCTGTCGCGCAGTTTCGAGCTGTAACTCTTTACAAGAAGCTGGATTGCTATTTTTTTATTTATTATGGAACAGTTAAATTGAAGCCGTCAGAACGCGTCCACTGCTGTGGAATACAGATTTGGAGGAGTATAGAGATAGCAATTTAAAGGACACAGCATGGGGTGAAATAGCAGAGCAACTGGAACAAAAAAAACTTTCAAAATAACCCTTCATAATTGAGTATAGTTTAATAATATTGGCAACATAAATGTGTGGTGTCAATATCTATTTCACTGGCTTTAAATTTGTATAATATTTTATACTCTTTAATGAACATCCCAAATTAAATGTAGTACAAAATCTCGCAAGGGTAAAAAAACACGACTTAAAAAATGAAAAACACATGCATGTTAAATACAATATGGTATTATGTTTATACGAAAGTGATTCAACCGAAAATTACATATTAAATAATGTTCACATACAGACAGAATAATAATCATTCTTACTACATGCCACAAACTGTTAGAAAACATATTTTTTAAAATATTAATCATACACAAGAGCAGAATACATACAAATTGTTAGAACAATTAATTGTTGTTTTGGTTATCATTAAATGTGGTTCCACTGCCATGGCACACTTCCTTCTTCGGACATGAAGTATTTAACAACGTGATTTCTTATCTCGGTAGCTTCTTTAGATGCCTGAGCACCATAACGAGGAATAGGTTTCCATGCTTTGTCATAAGCTTCTAAAATTTCCTCAGGCGTCAGTACTGGAAAAATGATCCCTTTGAGCAAAGATAATTGTGGAGTACGGCTGTTGCTTTGACTATCTTGTTTACTAAGTGCAGCTTACAGTTTAAGGGTCTGAAGTAGATACGCCATCTTTTTGCAAGAATGCCAAAAGCATTTTAAACTACTCTTCTACATCTACAAAGTCTATAGTTGAAAATTCTTCTTTCGTCGTTAAGATTAGTATACTTACCATCTTAACGCATGGTAAGATTGGCGCATAGCGCCAATATTTCTCTGCTAGAAATACATCTCCTGTAGTTGGTATCTTTTTTACTAATATCGTTACATATCAATGTTAAGATCTCTTAAATAATCAGGTTTAGATAGCCGAAAGTAAGTTGTGAATCTGTCATCAGCTCCAAATCCTTCATCATATGATGATACTCGCCGCACTGTCTTTGGTTGATAGGGTGCACCCAGTGCGTTCGGTTTGTAACCGAATACAACAGCATGAGTTCCTCTTCACTACTCGAACTACTATCGCCGTCATCCAACCAAGACACATTTTTAGTAAACGCGCTATCGTACCACGAACCACTTGCCATGTTACCTGCTTCAATTAAACTGACAGAGCAAAAAAAACTGTCCCAGTATCTGACAGACGTCGGTGGCGGTGTGAAGTGTACGTCTGTCACGTGACATCTGTCACGTTATGCAACGTGACAGATTTTTCAAAAGATCTGTTTCCATAGTTTTAAATGGTGTAATTCACACCGACCTCGCAGAACCTCACAGACGTCGACAGACGAATCTGCGGAATCGCTCCAAGAGCGCCTCGCGCATGCGCACTGGCTCGCTCCCCGCCGCGCGCATGACCAGAGCTGTCGTGCCGTTTCGTGCTGTAACTCTTAACAAGAAGCTGGATTGCTATTTTTGTTATTTATTATGGAACAGTTAATTGAAGCCGTCAGAACGCGTCCACTGCTGTGGAATACAGATTTGGAGGAGTATAGAGACAGCAATTTAAAGGACACAGCATGGAGTGAAATAGCAGAGCAACTGGAACAAAATAGTAAGTTGTTCTAGTGGTTGATAGGGTGCACCCAGTGTGTTCGGTTTGTAACAGAACACAACAGCATGAGTTCCTCTTCACTATTCGAACTACCATCGCCGTCATCCAACCAAGGCACATTTTTAGTAAACGCGCTATCGCATCACGAACCACTTGCCATGTTACCTGCTTGAACTAAACCGATTGACAGAGCAGAAACAATGTCCCAGTATCCCAGTATCACGTCGGTGGCGGTGTGAACTCTACGTCTGTCACGTGATGTAACGTGACATAGTGTGACCTCGGTGTGAAACGGCCTTTAGGCTTATTAAGTTCAGTTTAGCCTGTTTATATTGACCAGAGAGCCACCATACATGTTCTCTACTATATGGTGAATACTTCGCATACCAGTAAAATATTATTGAAAATGAACAACAAAATTTGTTCTTTTCAGACATTCAGGAATTCATTTCAACATAAATAACATAAATCCATTTAAATCATCTTCTACTATCCAATTTCAAGAAGATTTTAATCAGCATCCAGATGGCCCTCGTACTTTATAGTAGGGGTGCATGATTATTTTAAATTTTACCTATATACAAAGAGTATTTTATTATTTTGTTTGAAATCCTCCCTAATCTAGAAACCCTCCTTGGGTTTATAGTAGGTTATGTGCAGTGTCTTCATCAACAGCTATAAATTCCCTATTCCCCTCAGTAATGCCCATTTTAATAGAATCCACTTACAGATGCTCTTCCCGCTTCTAGAAACTCCCGTTGGGCTGTATTAAAATATGTTCAAATTCCTTGTCAACAGCTATGCTATACCATCGATGATACTCGCTTTGGTAGCGTATATTTATTGATGCCTCTCCTACATCTCCTTGAGCTGTAGTAAATTATTGCTAAGTCTGTGTCAAAAGCTACTCTACCGACTCAGTAATACTCATTATAGAGTATCCTTTTTATGATGCTTCTCAAAATTACTTTCTTGATTTGAGATCCCAAAACGAATATTTCCACTGATACTGAAAAATGGAATTATTTTGAACCATCACAATACCATGTATGGGGGGGAGAAGTTAAGAATAAACAAAAATTGAATAGTTTAAACATTAAAATGATGCGAACCAAACAAGGACACGTTACATTTTGTACTCTGTACTTCACTCTCTAAACTCTTGGGTAATGTTACAGAACCAGACTGGACGTGGCTGCACGTACTGAGTGTTGCGGCTCAGACAGCAAAGGCTCTTGTCTCTCGGACGCCTCTGCCGCAACAGTTCCTGCAGTGGAAGTGCGAAGATAGAGTCCAGTGTGAGTAGTTACGTGAGCGGAAGTTAGGGTGACTTAAGTGGAAAGAAACTTCACTTATCTGATGACAGTTGTGTATTTCATGTGCACACTCTTTTTTCTGTAATTTTACATTTAAGGTTAGGTCTGGTTACGCACAGCACACTTCAGATTCTATTCACTCAACCTTCATTATAACTTCTCTCACTGTAGTAAGAATTGTTATTCATTTTTCCAAAATGGGTTGAAAACCAGTTAGTATTATACAGAGATATAAACTACTTGCAATTTGCAACCAAATGATCCTTGTGTTATGTGGCCTAGCATTATCATGCAGAAAAACAATGCCTGATTCATCTAACCTTCCCAGTAAAATAGCCAACATTTTCTTACTGCACTCATGTTTTCTACACCATTCTCAGTGGATTTGTTATTATTTTTCACACACAGAAAACAAGATTGCATTGAATAATTATTTTGCATTGGGTGGGATTTTTGATTATAGCAGCCATTTTGGATTTACTGTTAAGGTGCAAAAAGGCAGTTCATTCTTGTAGCATTTGCATATGTATTGAGCAAAATGACATAAAACAATACAGGCACATCGAATTTCCCGGTTATCACACTATGTCATGCTTCAGACAGTATTGCAATTCACTTTCAAAATAGCTCTTATAAAAAAGATAATCTGTGGCAGTTTGAAACTAGTATTATTTCAGGCGTTTGTGGTGTAAGTAATGCAAAAGAAGAAAATGAGAAAGGATAGCAAAATTTAATTTTACTGATTCAGCACATATTTAACAAATACATATAAGAGGGTCACTCTGAAAGTTGTGAAATATATAAAGAGTTTCTGTGCTAGACTTACCAAAACCTTAGTGGTTCAAAGTTATCTTTGGTGTCAATGCACTTTTTAAATTTAATTTTCACTTGTTGAAAGCACCCAGTTATTCGATTTTTGAAATCTAGCCAAAATACTTAAGAATCTCAATATTAGCTTCTGAAGTAAAGAAATTACTGCACAAATGATTTTATATTGTTTGATGCACTTTCAGCCAAAAACTTCCAATGTTTTTGCAGCAGTATACCCTAGAAGAGACATTGCTGTGGTGCCAAATTAAACTCTTAATGTTCAAATTTTAAATAACTCCTGGCAAGCATTGTTCATTGTACCAACTTACTGTATTTTGTCCCCCCCCCCCCTCAGTTTAATAGTCTTCGCCAGTCCTGTACATTACTTTGTTCACTGATTATTGTTTCTTGACAATTGTGGGGGGGGGGGGGGCAACAACCTTCTCCTCGAGTTGAAACATCATAAAATGGTACGTACCATTGACAACTTTAGAAATAATCTAATGATCACCATTATTAAGTAATTGGAGAGTCTGTTGCTAATTCTCACATGCTCAGCTTTTTGTATATCTGTCAAATCATGCGGTACTCACCTAAAAACTTTTTACTGGCTTTTAAAAGCTTGTGCAATATCATTCACAATGCTGTGGATCTAATCCCTAAGGAAGTATAAATCATTAAATAAATGCAGTGTCTGTCCTCTTAGAAAGAGTGAACTTGATGAGCATTTTCTTGAGTGACACCAGAATGCTTCCTTCATGATCGTTCATCGTCTTGAAGCTACTTACAGCCCCTTCGAAACTCCAAGTATCACCTACAAACAATAGCACTGGACGGTGCTTCAGAACCAAAGCCAATTTTGAGACGTTCATCATGGACGCACTCCTCTTGAGATAACCGATTTGTAAATTTTAGCCTGAAAATGCTCTCTCGATAACTCTATTACTCACAAAATGGATCTTTCTGAACACACAAGTACACTGATGAATCCAACTTGCTGACAATCGCACTGATAGCGTTTGGACAATCAGATAAGATTTTACAGTGTACAATGTTTGCCGGTATCTGCAAACTTTCAGAGTGATCCTCATAGAAACGTGTTCCTGTTCGCAGTAGAGGAAGAGTGGACAGACAACGAGGCATGGAGTTATGAGACGGACGTGCAGCTGATGGCATGGATGACGCAGTGCCCCCAGGACTGGCAAGTGGGCGGGAAGTGCGAGGCTTACCTGTGGGGCAGTGGACGCCATGGTCAGCTAGCCGAGACAGGTAACTGTTCTAGTGGAGGTATTGGTTTTATAAAAACCTTACAGTCAGCTTCAGCGCTGCAGCCGTTACACATCTATAAAATTTTGTGTCTCGTGTTGGAAAATGATTGTATACATTTTTGTATGTTTTTAATTTTATGTAGATTTATCAGAATTAACACAAAAATTATTACCAAAAACTGTAATATCACATTAAGTGTAATAACATTACAAACGATAGAAAAGTACCCTTGGCATGGTTGCTAAAATTTAAAGTAAACAATGAAGGTTTCTGTAGGAATTAAGCCTAGATTGACATAACTTATTTCAACACTTTACACATCCTAGTAATAATACTAGTTTTTTTCAATAATTAATTGTAAATGTATAATTTTATGTGTAAACTATACTATGACTGCAGCATTAAAAGTACTTTTTAATGCTGGTGCATAATGAGTTGACAAACAATTACGGATTCTTAAACTGAGGGTGTTTTAAACTTCATAGTTGAGATAGTAAAAACAACTAGAAACTAGTTGAACCAAACAGAAACTAGCAGAATTGGAAGTGTTTAATCTTTTCCAAATTTCGTCTCGGATATTTTAATTACAGAATAAGGTGGGATTGAAAGATTAGGCAAGGTTACAGGAAGATAAAAATATTGCACCATCAATTCTCGAGTGGAATAATCGATGTGGTTTAAAAATATTAGCCTGAGTGAAAATGAATGGGAAAAAAGTACTATTGGTCGGTGGGAACATTGATGGTATATAGGAGTATTGGCCTGTGTGAAAATTTAATGGGATGTAGGAGTATTTTCCAGTTGGAATATTAACAGGGTATAGGATTATTGGCTACAGAAAACACTGATAGAAAATTTAAGTATTGGCCAGTGGGAACTTTGAGGGAATATACGAGTATTGGCCAATGACAAGATTGATGTAATATAAGAGTGAATGGAAGACTCATTATAATGTGTTTCGCCTTGTTTATTCTTTTATGCATAAATATTAATTTAAAGATGACATGTCTGATTTGCTGTACTTGACTTTGTTAATAAGTTTTTAGCTGTGACAGAAATATTCCATACACAATAAAACTTCAGGTTTTTTAATCCAACAGCTTCCGATTTGTCTTGCACTGAAATTAATGTAGTGGATGTGTTCAGGCCACAGCTCGCAGGTACCAACGCTGACAGAATCATTCTCAGCGGCACAGCAGATAGTGTGCGGCCAGAACTGCACATTCGTAGTGCAGACTAATGGCACAGTGCTCAGCTGCGGGGAAGGCAGCTACGGTCGGCTCGGCC
>NW_025789554.1:0-7655 GCF_021130785.1 Homalodisca vitripennis
GCATCTCAATTTAGAAATGCGATCCTAACTTTTCCACCACCACGGAGCAGCGCTCCACATTTTAAATGAACGGCACAACGTTACAGTATCAGATCTCACAATTAACAACGCTCCACCTGAAGAATGATGAGAAAGCGATGTTAAACCCTAAACGATAATAGCAGGACAGTGATCGGCGAAGGCAGGTATGAGCTTATATACGGTATGCGGTATGTAAAGTGAGTGTAGAAGTGTGTGAATGAGTGAGAGTGGAATTGCGAGTGGTGGGCGTGTTAGAGAGGGTTGGGGCGGGGGGGCGCCATTAACTGCCACAGTACCACTTACCAGCTGATTAACATCTGACAGCAGTTAACTGTAGTGTACACACCACATTCACATTCACAAACACACAGACACACATTCTCATTTCCAGTAGGCTTCGTTGTGAAACTAAAACACAAATGAATTATATTTTATGTTAAGTAGATTAGCTTTTCTTGCTATTCCTTAAGACCCTTATGCCGATTTTATTTTCAAGTTCCTTACCAGCCTTTTTTCCTATTAGTTTTTACTTCAAGTGCACGTTAGTTTCGATGTGCCTTTGGTCTATAGTCCAAAAATTTATGTAAAAAATATGCGTAATTTTCACATTGATTATGGGAGGTACTTATTATAAATGACCTAAGGGGTACACGCGGAAACCAGTTAACAGTTAATAAACACATGCCATGAGAAATTACGTACTCTGTCGAGTTTCAGTTAAATCTTACTCCGTTGCATATTATTTAGTCTAACTATATTGTAATAATTTCCGTTGCCGGACTACAACATTAATATCTATGAATCGATTTCACCTTGAGATCTTGTGTTATATTTAAATTATTGTTTTCTAAACACAGCCTTCTATGGAAGGCATACTATAGAAAAAATAACTACTTCCGCCAGAAAATTACATAACGAATATTATGAATATACTATTTTCCTGCTCACACACAAACACATAATTTGCTTTGATGCAAGGCGCCGTGATCAATACTTCAAGAGATATTAAAAATCCCCTAATTTTCTTGACTATCTAAAACCAGTAAACCTTATATAGTTGAGCACCTGCACCTCCTAAACAAGTGGCACAACCACCCGCTCAACTCTTGGGAGTCTCTTAGGTGGGTTTAACATTAGCATGTAGAAGTGGCGTCAAACTAGCCCGCGCCAGTTGGTAGTGTCGCGCCACTTGGTTTACACACATTTGAGTGGAAACCTAGCTCGCACCTAATTGTATCAGTTCAGTTCTGGTAATTGCGTTTTTGTGACGAGTTAAAAATGTCTGATTATATAGAAAATATTCAGGAGCAGTGCGGTAGCAACATCGATTTTCCGTGTTGGGTGAGGAGTTAGCTGATGAAGCAAACGACAAATATTGTTCGGTTACGACCTAGAAAACCTAGGTCGTGTTGGACAAGAAAATGGATTAGTAAAGGACAAACCTTGGGTGCATCAAAACTCTGGAAGAACTTGCAACCCCGAAGATGTAGACAGCTTCAGAAACCACCTAAGAATGTCCGAGTTGAAGTTTTGAAGAGCTGTCTAAAACAACGTTTTCCTCCTCGTATTCAGAAATTAAATACCAAGGATGAGAATGGCTTTTAACCTGCTAAAATAAAGTTACAAATTACCTTGAAGGTAATTATGCAAGGATATTTTCCAAGTAGATGGAATTTTCCTTCCACGATGGTTTGCCGGAAGCATCAATGGTAAACATGTGTGCTTCTATAACTAACGATGCCCAAGCAATTTCTGGCTCTGACTTCTAACAACTAACAAAAGAGTGTCGATTTAGTACAATTACATTTTCGACAGTTGTTGATGACAGCTTATTGCTTCACCTACATTTAAGACATTGGAACAAACGGTACCGTTTTATCAGATGGTGGAGTGTTTGGGCAAAAAGTGGATTTCAAGAAGCCATAGACAGCAAAAAATTTTTAAGTTACCAGCCTAATGGCTTTGTTTGTTACTCGATCGACGCATTTCCCTTAAGGGGAACACAAACACCCTCATTGATTCCGATCCATTGTTTGAGAAACCATCCGTCAGCGTCGGAACGTAATACATTCATCGAGACCTGCCCCTGAAAGACTTTGCTTTTTATAGATCTTTAGTCCAGCATACGTTGCTGTATGTGTTTTGCGAAGAACGCGTATTTTATCTTTAGCGCTTCTTTGAGACTGTGAACTCTCTCGTTTCTCCATTACCATAACGGACAATTTCTTCCCATGCCGTGTTCTTTTGCATTTCTGTCTTTGTATTTCGTCTACTTTTATAGGCCCATAAGCAATGGTAAACAAGCTCATAACAACACTGGAAAATTTTTCAATTTTCGGACAATTTCCATTTCTCTTACTATCCCTTTTTCCTCTCCTCTTCTTGCTTTCCTTTACTGTTTATTCACTAATACTTTCGGCCTATCTTCACTTTCATCACTATTCTTCTCAGCTCTATTCAATTTATATTCTTCCCCTAAGGTTCCATGCACTGTCAATTCTACGTAATCCTGCCATAACTCAACAAAAACCACTACACTGGGCCCTTTCGAAAATGGTATTGTTTTTTTTTTTACTGAATTTTCCTTGAAGCTACAAAATACCTTAGTGGCATGAACTTTCACTCCAATGTGGACTGGGCGACCACGTGTAGTTGGTTTACACGTTCCACTGCAGGTGGCGCGCCATTTCATTCAACTGGACGCCACTGTCTAGTGACACCACTAATATATGTCGGAACAAATATTCGATGGCGTCAGCTCGAATGATGCGCCATATTCACATCATCCACTAAAAGTGGCGTTGTCCATTTCAGGTTTTACACGCTCCATTTTCTCCTGCCCACTTGACAGTCCAGTAAAAGTGACGCCACTTTTACATGCTAATGTAAACCTAGCTTTAGAGATTGTACCCTGCCAGTATTTGCCGAACCTGACACCATGGCTGAAGCCTCTCATCAATTAACAGCCCACATGAAATTCTTCCATCCCCACTTCGCAGCAGCTTGAGCGATATCTTCCATTGTTCGCCTGCCTACTCGTTGTAATTGCACAGCTAATACAGCATCCAAGTCTATCCCGAGCCATAGGCAAAAAATTTAAAAATAAAAGTGTAAAAATCATTGAATTGGCATCCAATTTCTCGCAGCTTCTTTCATACCGTGTTCTTTTCGTAAAGAAAAAGTCAAGGTTTTTATAATCAATCAATTTTAATCACCTTTTTAAGCACTCAAATTTTAAGGACCCTCCGCATTTTGGGCTTTCTAAAATCTCGCTCCTAACAAATGTGCTTCTTAAAAAAAAATCCCTATGACAGTGGAAATGCTTTAATGTCGCGTTTTGAACCTGCCATATTGTTGTAATCCATTCGCCACCCCTCTTCCCCCCGACCAAAGGAAGTTAGTTTATAAGTAACGTTTACGATTACAGCCCATAACTTGCCACCCCTAAGGCAGAACAGAAGAATCTGTAATGAATCCTGACATTGAGAAAGAACAACCTTGAGACTCTCCGCCTTGACAACAACTCTTAGTCAATTGATGTAGAGGATCATGCACACCCCACAAGTGACTAACCTAAAGGGGCCCCCGAAAGAAGTCTTAAAGTCAAGAGGGTGGTGGCGGCAACCCAACAACGAAATCCCCTGGGCAATAAGAGAGTACAAATTTTGGGGTCCCATACCTCACCCACAACAACAACCATCACAATATTTAACACCGCACTAAAATTTTTTTCCACGCGCTTCTTCCGCCGGTTAACTCAACGTCCATTCTTCAGCATTACCTCCGCCATCATCTCAAGTTAGTGTAACATCCACCGCAAATCGGAGCTAATGGATTACTATCAAGAAAAACCTTTTATAACAGTGCAGTGATAAGTTATAGGCTTGATGTCATATAAATAATGGTAAAAATCATATTTTACTTCACAAATGGAACACAACTAACAAGATATTGTGTCAAGCTTGACTATTTTCAAAATAACATTAACATAATTGAGAACACAAGATCATTTAACTCTAGTTTCCAGATAGCGTCCAACATTACAATAATATTACTTCCCTTTAACTTTCCCCCCCTTCTGTTTTTCTTTACTCTCGGGCGAAACTACTTTCAATGCTACGACCTATTCAGTGATGGCCATGGTCAACAATGTGTTCATATATGAGAAAGGCTAATACCAAATGGCAATATAAAATGTGAAGTAAAATACCAACAATTTCATCCCAATTCATCCTAACTGGGAGACTCATATACACGAGTTTTGTACACTATTAGTTTTGATAAAGCCTAATTAAAATCTGGTGAGTTTGTTGCAAAATTTATACCACAAAAAGTGCAATATATTGAAGCAAACTAACTTCATTTGAAAATTAATTGATTATCTTCCTTTTGGGTTTAATTGACCAAAGTAAATTTAGGTATTCTTGCACATCCTAAAATAAGCCCAACAAAAAACCTTTTCGCTTGATTTTTTGTAGATTTTGACAGTGATAAGAATTCTTAAATTTCAGTTGGTAGATATACCAAAAGTATTGATTATTGTAAACAAAATTTACTCAAAACAACTCGTTAAGGTATTCCTAATTCACTGTTGATGACGACTATTATAACTCCCAACTGTTTCTATTTATCTTAATAAATAAATTTTAATAAAATAATAAATTTGACTTTTTAGAGTTTCTCCTACAGGCAGGATAAAACTTAAAATCGATCAAGTGTTAAATGTCCAGTCTTAACACATGTTACCACAACCCTCCACTTTCTACAGGCTAATGATAAAGTAACAAGAATTACAGTGTAAGTAAACAAAAGTTGACAAAGTACCTGGAGTGTGTAGGGGAAGGTGTGGCGGCGTCTACAATGCCAGGGCGGCCACACTGGAACCCGCCAGGCTCTCCAGAGCCTGGAACATACATCATATCGTCTGTGGTGACTAAGGGACGTTACAAAAACCATGAGGAGTATAAAACACAGTATAATGAAGGAAACATGGCCGGAGAAATGTGACAGAACGCATGGAGTAACCGTGAAGTACTACTCCTGCTGCGCAGATTACTCACTGTACTGTGGGTAAGAGGGGAAGGTTTTTTGGCAGTACAACAGAATGGGTGTTAATAAATATTAATAGTAACAGTCCATCAATATACTATCTCATGGTCCAACATTAACTGCCACCAAAGAGTATTAAATAATTCTTTTATTGTAATACAAATTTAAAAATCATAGTAAATTATACATTTTATATTGGATTATGTTTGTTTGTGCAACAAAGTGTACGCAATTAGTTCGCTAAAAGTACTGTGTACAAAGTACAGACTATAAATTACACGGTTGCGTCAATAGTTCTCATATTCTGCCGGTAACGTAGTAGACGCACATACATACCAGTGTAGGATTATCCGCAACCTATAGCTAATTTTATGTCAATGAGAACATAATGAGAATGCGACTACCCAAAGAATTGTGTGCGGTAAAACAGATATAATACACCGGTTGCGTCCCAAGAATTCTCATATACTGTCAGTAACGTAGTAGACGCACATACATACCCAGTGTAGATTATCACAAAACCCTACTGCTAGTTTTAATTTTTACGTCGATGAGAACATAAATGAGAATGCCGACTAACCCATAGAATTGTGCGGTAAAACAGATATAATCACACGGTTGCGTCAATAGTTCTCATAAATACAGTCAGTAACGTAGTAGACCCGCACATACATACCAGTGTAGATTATCACAACCTACTGCTAATTTTACGTCAATGAGAACATAATGAGAATGCGACTACCCAAAAGAATTGTGCGGTAAAACAGATATAATACACGGTTGCGTCAAGAAATTCTCATATACTGTCAGTAAGCGTAGTAGACGCACATACATACCAGTGTAGATTAATCACAACCTAACTGCCTAATTTTACGTCAATGAGAACATAAATGAAAAATGCGACTACCCAAGAGAATTGTGCGGTAAAACAGATATAATACACGGTTGCGTCCAATAATTCTCATATACTGTCGAGTAACGTAGTAGACGCACATACAATACCAGTGTAAGATTATCACAGACCTACAGCTAATTTTACGTCAATGAGAACATAATGAGAATGCGACTACCCAAAGATTTGTGCGGTAAAACATGATATAATACACGGTTGCGTCAAGAATTCCTCATATACTGTCAGTAACGTAGTAGACTCACATACATACCAGTGTAGATTATCACAACCTACAGCTAATTTTGACGTCCATGAGAACATAATGAGAAATGCGACTACCCAAAGAATTGTGCGGTAAAACAGATTATAAATCACACGGTTGCGTCAAGAATTCTCATTATACTTGTCAGTAACGTAGTAGACGCACATACATACCAGTGGTAGATTATCACAACCTACTGCTAATTTTTTACGTCCAATGAGAACATAATGAGAATGCCGACTACCCTAAGAATTTGTGCGGTTAAAACAGATTATAATACACGGTTGCGTCAAGAATTCTCATATACTGTCAGCTAACGAAGTAACCGTACATACATACCAGTGTAGATTATCGCAACATATTCCTAATTTTATGTCAATGAGTAACATAATGATATGCTAACTACCCTAAGAATTGGTCGGTAAAACAGATATAATACACGGTTGCGTCAAGAATTCTCATATACTGTCAGTAACGTAGTAGAACAACATACATAGCAGTGTAGATTATCGCACCCTATTGCTAAATTTTTATGTCAATGAGAACATAATGAGAATGCGAACTATACCCAAAGAAATGTGCGGTAAAACAGAATACACGGTTGCGTCAAGAATCTTCTCATATACTGTCAGTAACGTAGTAGACGTACCGTACAAACATTCCCGTGGTAGGTTATCGCAACCTACTTTGAACCCACCGAGATACCAGACCGACACGATGCAGACCGCATAAGGTCGGACCGGTTACAAACATGTCGCCGACAGGGTGTGGTGAGGTAAACAACCGAGGCATTAGCACCAGTCATGGTCTGCAGATACCTTTGAGCTTTCCACTTGTTAGCGCTCAGCACAGTCGAGTAGCATAACTATGCATCTTCTTACACAGTGGTTTGTTCAATGAAATTACATGAATGAGACTACATTTACTGAGGGCGCAGTTGTCGAACTACTTTAATCCTCTCTCTATCACAAACATCTAAACAAATAAAAGGGTTTAAAACAGTTCATATTATATAATGGAACAGAAAGAAGGAAATTCGTAACATTAAAATCAACAATACTCTCTAGTATCTCATTACTATTTCACATATCATACTCATTTCAATCTCTCACAATTTTTGTGCTAGTTGAAGCCCTATGCGACAGGACAAACTCTCAAGTAATTTATATACCACACTACAGTAGAGTGATAAAATTAGCTTATACTAGCATTAGCTGTTAATATGAATAAACAGTTTTAGGCCTTAAGTTTCCAATGCAAGATTACAATATATCCTTACCTACCTAGTCTAAGTTTAGTTCAACAGCATTCCAAAATTTCACACCTTGGTAAACATGAATGGTATATGCAGTAACAACAGTAAAGCGTCAATATTCGTTGATTCTACTGCCAATACAGAACTCGTCTATTAAATATAGAATTCTTAAACTT
>NW_025789555.1:0-14403 GCF_021130785.1 Homalodisca vitripennis
ACGGAGGACATAGTGCGAGTCTTTGCGGGAGGCGGACACAGCGGATCACGAGGACACTCTGGCGTGTCCAGGGTGGGCTCAGGCAGTGTACGAGCTGGGCGGGGGGGAGTGGGAGGGCCCACTTCCCTCTCTCTATCCTTCGTCTATCTTGTCCGTGTGACACACCAATAACTGTACGAATCTGAAAGTTAGTTATTGCAGTGTAATAAACTAAAATATACAATCCTAAACTGCTTTACTGATAAATCTAAGATCTTCCATTAGTCATATTGTCTTTGTATTCAAGATGTCTCTTGTCAGGTGTTCTTAATCCTAAATATGTGTAGTAAACACTTCCTCCCTAATTGGACCATTTAAAGTTACTATCAAATTATTATACTGTTTTAAATATTGTTAAAAAATCTCTCTTAAGACTCTCGTATTCCTGGGGACAGAACAAATTATCACCACTCGACTTGGAAAAGAAGCACATAGAGTGGGCTCTAAAGGTAATAAACCAATTGGTTATATTAACAAGTAAACCATATATGGGTTGAATGTAACTATTTTTGTTGCATTTAAAATTATTTTCCTTGTGTTTATTTTGATTTCTCCCCTGTAAAAACTCTTTGAAAGTGTGTTTGTTCCTATTTTTTGTTTAGTGAATATAAATGATACAGTTTATTCCACAGTTTTGCTTTACAAAATAGGATGGTACTAATTTTACAATAACAACAAAAGATGTTTAAGTTGTGCGTACAATAACATATTATCGAGGGCTATTCAGAAAAGTAAGGAATGTTTTTGGAATTTTTTTTTTAAACCAAGTATAAAGAAAATCTTTTATTGTATACTTGTGAAAGAGGGACCTAAAAACCACATTTATCTACATAATCACTATAATACGAAAGGCATATATATCTATAGCGGTGTGACAATCTTCAAATTCCTGTGTCATAGAAATCTGCCACCTGTTGACCTCAGTCACTCAGTGATAGCGTACCTGGGGCTCCTCGTTGCGTTGTCAAAACGCTGTCCTTGTTCGCCAGGTCTTCATTTTTCAAGCACAAGTAAAAATCACTTTGGAGCAAGATCAGCAGGAACTGTAGGAGGGATGAGGAAAAACTTCCCAGTTGAACAAGTCAAAGAGTTCTTGCATAATTGGATTTCTTCAAGTAGGAAAACTTTTTAGATGACAATTTTACTTGGTGACAATTTTGGAGTCCATACTAATTTTTTGACTCTGGTCAGTCCCTTTGTTTTTCTTTTGTGGTGTCCTTCTGTTTATTTTGCCAAATATTCTTTATAGTTTCCCAACCAACTTAAATTCCATTTCGGGCTTGCAGCACATTTGCCAACTCACAAAGGACTCATAGTTCAAGTATCCTTCACAGGCAAAACTTGATTCAATTTCCTGTATTTATAAATATAACGCGAAACTTTTGCCTTTTCCTTCCAGGTGGGAAGACTTACTGAAGTTGTTTTTCATGGGAGAACCAAATTTCAATATTAAGTGGTCAAAGGGTTCCCCACAAATTTTAATTTAAATAATTCCTATACAGTATTAATTAATCACAAAACATGTTATGTCAACCTTTACGTTTCTACAACCGTGATGCCACTAGCATATTTTCGTCTCTTACAACAAGAACAAGCGAACTACTTGAATCAAGAATAACCATAATTAGATGCAGACAGATGTTGAGGTTATGTTCGCCTAAAGCAAAATCAGCTGATTCCAGTGCTCTCAACTGGTACAATAAATAAAAGTTGAAATAAAAAGTGCTGATGCACTTAATGAGTGCAAATTATGACACTATCCTTCCTGTAGGTGTGTAAGAGTGTCTAGAACATCTATTGACCACTCACTGTCTTTGGTAAAATCTGCACATAGCTCAACAAATGTTAAAGCACAGTCCGAACTATATTAAAACTGTCTTAGCAAAGTAACATTACTTCCTTGTAAAAATAATGCTAATATACTATTCTAGGATTAATGTAATCGTGCAGGTACTATACCAATTTGTGCTTTATGATGATATAACTATTTGAACTACGTCTTTCAATATAATGACTTGCCTTTATAATATGTATGTAATTTATATAACACATGTTATGAACATCTAATGTATGTATACATAATTTATAAAATAATATTGGATTAAGTTACCAATTGATTAAAAATATTCGAGACAACATCTCATGTAAAAATAACTAACATATTGTTGTTCACCATTTGTTTCTATTTCATAATAAAGCGTGTGCCTTGTTAATAATATTTGGAAATATCTCGTTAGACTCATAACAATAATTTATTTGTATTCATCATAAACTACTGTGTATATCCCAATCATACTCTTAGATAAGGTTATTTTAATGCTTACCAATTAATATTACTATACCGTATTGCCTTAAAGTATTTTAAATGTAAGGAATGTTATTACTAGTAGCTTATCAGCTATTAGTCCTTTATTAAAAACATATCAACTTCTATTTTCTTAATTGTACTCAGCGTATTAAGTTTTATTTTAAGTATTTTATATTGATAGTAATATGTTTGTCTTATCTCCAATAAAATGAAAGATTTTCCCCTTTCGACGCTTTTTGGAACACAAATTTATATTTCAATTGTTATTATAACATTGGAATACTTTATAAATATTTTTATAAAGTGTTCTTTAATGTAGTATTTAATGCATTTCTGGATATTTTGGATACTCAAAGTCCGCTGGAATATGGTTTAGTTTTAGTAAAGAAAATGTATTTTGTTAGTTTATATAAAATAATATAAAGATATTCATATAGTCCTGATGTAAGTTTTACATTATTTTATTATTAATATATGTGGGTGATTGTTGCTTTTTAAATATAAATTTTTTATTCGTTTTTCAATTTTTTTGACTTTTTGTTTCCTTTTTAAATATGATTGGTCCTGAAGTGGTAACCTTATGAGCATCATAGTAGTGTTATTGCTCAAGCATCATGATTGTGTTACAACCCACTCTGTGGCACAGAAGCTGGTTTTTTATTGGGTTCTTTCTAAGCCAAGTTGGCGCTTTAATCAGTCATACTAAACATTTTTCATAAACAAAACAGTCCGAACCCATTTGAAAATCTGTATTGACCTCCCCAGGAATCGAACCTGTGACCTCTCGGTGACCTGAAAGGCTTACCGCAAGCTTTTAATGTATGATGCTTATGCATCATAAGCTCAGTAGAATCTGTATATGTACCTATTTGATCATTTTAACCCTTTGTATTCGGCAGGCCATTAAGTGAGAATTCTCAAACATTTTACAAAGTTCATAAGCTTTGTAAACAAACACATGACCCAAGTTTATAAAATAAAAATAAAAATGCCTCTCTCTCCATTTGAGCGTTTTTCAGATACACTACTTTCCAGAGCAACTCGTGTCACGTAATATTTCAAACTATACATTTTAAATAAACTATAAACAACCAATCTTAATTTAAAATGAATTTAAATAAACTATACAAGAGAATACAACAAAAAATCAACGCATACAAATCTTAGTTTCTAATTAAAAAACTACGAAGAGATAATATTTTTTTTTAACTTGAAAGGATATGTCTTCTTTGAGGCAAGCAGGGAGAAAATTCTACACTGTTGTGCCTAAGAACAAGAAACTTTTTCTTCTAATCTCCCTTGCCGCTTCCCGATCATGGCGGGTGCTTCGCTGTGAGACCTCCCGGCATATCAGTCTCTCACTCAGGTACTAAGGCTACTTGAGGGAAAGAACCTTGTGGATCACACAGCTAGTAAGTATTCATATGGTTGCCATATGTAGCATATTCTCTCGGTAACCAGACAGGTAAGCGAATCGTCCAAGATTTGAAAATGAACCTTATAGCACTGTTCTAGAGTTTTTGTATCCACTGAGATGCTTTGCCATGTACTGGACAGCAGTAAAAAAACACGAATAGGACCAGTGACTGTATGAGCTGCTGCACTTTTGCTGTCTCTGGCAGTAGATTCTTAAACCTCGAAGCTTTCCTAAGGAACTCTGGATAGCGTGCGTGAACTTGGTCAGTGAAAGTGAGTTTGCTGTCCAACATAAGTCCGAGAGTTTTGACCTTTTCACAGCCTGTCTAACTCCTTCAACCCAGCATAATCCTCATGACACTCTTGTTTGCTGGAATTGTGGGGGTGAGACCATGCAGGGAGCTGGTGGTCCCTATGGATCTTTATCCTACAGATTTTCAGGCGGAGGTCGCAACTATTATGGAATATGCTTGTGAGAGTCTTCGTCTGCATTATAGGAGTAAGACTATCAATATTTTCATTGATAGTTAGGCAGCACTGATAGCTGCTGGACTCTTGTGTGTTCAAATCCAAACTTGTCTGGGATTGCTATCAAGTCGTTTCTTCCCTTGCCAGAATCAACAATATGACTGTTGGGTTCCTGGTCATGAGGGGATCCCTGGCCAACCGGGGTTCAGCGTCAATTATGACAGGCCCTCAACCGTTCTGCGATATTCTAAGGTGTGAATCCTTTGGGATTGTCTCGAAATGGGTCTCGTGCTGAAACATGAGAGAAGATGGAAGTTGCATCCAGGTATGAGAATAAGCAGAATGGTCCTACAGTCGCCTTCCTTCAGGGTGGAGTCTGACCTTCTTTCACTAAGTAAATCGATGTCTTCTAGAGTTATAGGTCTGATCACGGGACATGGTTCCACCTGAGGAAGCATCTTCACAGAGTCGGCATCCTTCGGGAGGATCCGCTCTGTAGAATGTGTGATGAGCAGGATGAAGCTACCAAACACCGTGCTCTTTGATTGTCCTACAATAGCAAGGGAGCGGTATGCCATCTTTGGTAGTTTGAACTAGAATGGTGAATTTCCCCAGGAGGACCTGATAGGTTGTTTTTGGTGGTTTGTGGAACTGCTGAAATCATAGACTGGTAGGTCTCATGGTGTGCTTCCGGGGTGCGCAAAAGGCCCTTGAGGCTTAAGTGCATGGCAATAGGCCGCCCCATAGCAAGAAGCAGAAGTAGATAGGGCCTTTAATTAAGGACGCAGTGCTGTGTGTAGAACCGTTGCACTTGCCAACATTGAGAGTCAGTCCATTGATAATTGACCATTCAACAATTTCCTCTAGACCTGAATTCAGCTGATCAATGGCTGTTTCTGTCTGGCAAGACTCATAAGAGATATGCAGTTGGAGTCATATGTATATAAATGAGCAGTGCAATGCTGCAGACTGGATAATCAGTTGTGAACAAGTTGTACAGAGTTTGGCCCTAGGACAACTACCTTGTGGAACACCTTCTTTTCATCAGCAACCATCCAGTATATTTCACGTTTCATTCTGGTTACCTGCAGTCTGTCATTCAAGTAAGGCTTCATCCAATAGACCACGTTATCACTAAAACCATAATAATGCATTTTTGGAAACATCTCATGATGCATCGAGTCAAATGCTTTCTAGTAGTACTAAGGAACTATATATTTGCCCTTGTCTTTTGCATCCAGCAATATCACTTAACAGGTTGGTTAGAGCAGTGCAAGTACTATGATTTTTTTTCTAGAGTCAATGGAAATATTCTAGCACTGTTTATAAAACCTGTCAAACAACTACCTTTTCCAAAATTTTAGACAGCTGTAGGATGAAAATAGGTATTAAGTGTTAAAGAGCAGCTGGTGCATTAATTTTTGGGAGTGGCCGTATTGTATCTTTAATTTTCAAGATTTTGGAAACACTCCATATTTTAGAGACTTCTTTTATGAGATGAGTTAATGCTCCGACTGCAAAAGGACTCACAAATTTTATCATTTGAATATAAATGCCATCACTGCCTAATGCTTTTCTTTTCTCATTCATGGTTTCTTTTACTTGTTTTTCAGTGACAGTAGTAAAACTAAATCATTCATCGATTCAATTCGTTTGGTAGTGTTGAACATAATATCATTGTTAAATCCCAATTCAGTAAAATATTTATCCTCGTCCATCTTGAACCTGGTGCAAGATTAACATCGTTTTTATATTCAGATATAATTTAATATTTCTCTAGGCAATCCCATAAACTCCCTCGGCTTTTTCGTTGACGACAATTCATCTGAGAAAGCCCCTCACTTTGCTTTCTATGCAAGTCCACTCAGCTTATTCCTTGCTCATCTGTATGCCTCCCAGTTTTTGTTCGTCCTTGCTTACCATTATTTGCTATATAATATATTTTTGGTCCTGCTCTAGTTTTGTATCACAGGTTCTACCAGGACGCTTTTCTTTTGGTTACTTTTCTGCATACAGTAGGCGTGTGTTCATCATATAACTCTTTTTATATTCAAAGTGGATGGCTTGTTCAATGTCATTTACATTTTTAATTTTACGCAACTTCACTTCTGCAATCTGGCTAACAGCACGTTGACTATTAAAATTTGACAAGTCTGTAAGTGATTCAGGCTTAGCTTTTTCCTTTTCACATTTCAGTACACAATATATAAGTTTATGATCCAATATCTGCATTTGTTTGCGATCCTGGGATATTTGAAGTATCGATGACGCTGTTCCTATCGAACTCGGCCAGCCATAATGTGGTGTATTAAATTGGCAGAGTGTTTCACCCGTTTTGGCTCATTTATTACATTATATTATCTCTCAAAATACTTAGCTTCACATGAAAGTCTTTGACAGTAGGTCAATGTTAGTGTCACCAAATCAAATCACTGAGTTGACCTTGACTGCTAAGTTAACAAACAAGAAGAGGTTATACAGAGGTGATAGGCACCTACATCTGACACCCGGCAGTCTATACACCACGCACACGTGTGGTCCATTCCAGGGTCAATGTTTATGGTTGAGTATACATTTTATAGACAATTCTATCTCTAATGTAAATCGCAACTCTACCACTAACCTACTTCCTTGTGTGCTATTACACCTATCACAATGTTACCAAGGAATACCCTGACTTGTAATTATTGTCTGATAGGTTGTCAGGATTAAACCATGTTTCAGAGACTCCAAACACATCAAAATCCTTCATAGAAGAACTCATATATGTAACTTAATGTGGTCAAAGAGATTAGCTTTAATTATATTTTCGTCTGGACCATGCTCAAATGCTGGTCGCAAAGATACAAAAAATTCCTTGTGTTTCTAAATGATTCTTTTAAGAAACCAAAATGGAGGATAAGCAGTTGAGTGCACTTGCCTTACTTTCTGCCAACTTCAGGAAAAATATCATTCATAGATTGATCAAAAGGATCTAAAATTGCATTGTGTTCTAAAATCTTTTTCTGATTTTCCCCAGAGTTGTTCTTTGGATTCTCTTCCAATTTTTTAATATTGTATGTTGGAAAATTTTACAATAAGGAGCCGATCTTCCGTTGCTTTCGCTATGTAAGTAATAAGGACTTATCATTATTTGCTTCTTTGCCGCAACACTCAATATCATGTCTAAACAAGCTGTTTTTCACCACCTATGAATAACTATGTCATTTACGTTCAGTAGACATGTTTTGGTATAAGTGAAAAACTTTTTACAACACTATGTTGTGACAAAAACTTTCACTTCAATAATTACGTCCTCACACTAAACTCACAAATGCTCAGAAAAAGTAATTAAAAGTTGTACTATAACTGACACTACAAACTTAAAAGTGAACGCATAAAAAATGGAATCAGTCTCAAAATACGTTAATGTGTGCGAGAAAAATACGCGTCTATTCTAGTGTAAATCTGTCGCGTATAAATCAATAGAAGTTTGTTACTGGATAATGTAGTTCTTATATTTATTTGTATCGTGTTACAGACACAAGTGTGTGTCTGCTTGTGTACAGAAGTAGTACAAGGAGATGTAACTGCAGATTGTTCTATTGTAAGTGTACGGTTGGGCTCTTAAAAACTTTTATATATTTAAAGTTAGCCACTACCATGTTTACTTGGCTGAGCGTTTAATGGAGTCTTTCCCACAACTTCATGATTAAAGCATATGTTTTATCAATAATTAATGTTAATAAAGCCGTTTTTATTAAAAACTCATTGTAGATCCATTTGACGTGGTGTAGATGGTACCATCAGCTACGAATTATTTTGTGCACCACTAAGTCGTTCCTGATCTAAGATGTTTTCTCCAGAATGTCCTCGCTCAAAATGAATAGCAATTAAATGTGTTCATCGTTCTGCTCTGAACATTAAAAAGTTATATTTTCACCTACTGTCCAATTTACTATGATTAGATTGTATTAAACTAAATTCCCCTTCTTCAAGGTTACCAACCTCAACAAAAGAATGCAAGAACGAACAAAGTTTGACAATAACATTACAACTATACATGTAAATGACTCTACATAACTGAAGTAAAGCCAAAAAAACAGAAACTCAAGAGATTTGACTAACTAAAGATTGGGGTCTAGGAGACGGGCTTGACCTTAGTTCGGGTCAATCCCAAATGAACTGGGAAAGTACCTCTCCAGGGGCGGCACCGCAAGGTGTCCGCTCAAGACCGAAGGGGGATCCGAATCCAACCATCTAACCAATGGTTGGGCTCGGATAAACGCTACTTAGCGTCCTGCTTGAGGTGGCCCTGCTGTCAACCAAAACCCCAGGATCTAGGGTAGTGTCTCGAGTGTGCACTCTGCGCGGTGACGGCCCTCGGCGCCGCGCAGTAGTGGTGCCAGTCCGGGTCCGCCTGGAAATCGCACCACACACAAAAACTTGTTTTTGACTTGAGGGCAACCCCAATCCCACGGTGTGAAGCGACCCGTGCCTAAGGGATGCATGGCGCAGGGGTTGTGCGTCGTAAACGCAGCCCTTGGGGGTTGGGCGCCCCCCCAAGCGTAAATAGCCTTACCTGGTCATGCGGGGCTCTGGCTGGGTGGACCGTTATTTTCTCGGTACTCGTGGGACCTTTTATGGAGTCTTTTAACAAAACAACAAAAACACCAACAGATTTAGATCTGGAAGAACTGCAACGGGCAGTTGCATCCGGCACCCAGGCCTTGGATGTATCTGCCTGTTCTTCTAGCGCTACCACCATCGACGATGATGTAGTACTCGATGATGCTAGCGGCTAGCGGAAGGGTTGAGTCCATGGACACAGACACTGGAGCATGTGTGTAATGGACTACAACCTTAAGCTCCCCTTTAAACTGCGCAAGCGTTGGGCGATGGAGCAGAAAAAGGCCGACGGCACCTGGCTTCCGGACAGTCAATGGAGGAGGCAAACGGGCAAGATGTCGGCCAATGAAAGGAAAAAGTTGAGGAAACAGAGGGAGGCAGCACCGGAGGCAACTGCAGGTGCGGTCTCTACTCCTATTGGGGAAGAGAGGGCGCTTCGGGCGGTTCTTCGGCGGAAAAAAACCCCTGCCGAAAGAGGCGCCCGGTCGCACCTCCTGGGCAAGCAGCGCAAGCGACGAGTACCAATCCCCTCAACGGAGGAGGGGTTGGGAGGAAGAAACATTCAGGGAGGTTCTGACGGGACATAAGCTAGTCTTGGTCCCTGCGAATTTTCCTGAGAGGCGCCTCTCAGAGGAGGAGGCTATGGAACTTCGGAGGCGCATTCTCGACGAGGTTACTCTCAGCAGAGGGTGTGTGTCTGCAGTTCAAAAAGTGTTTCCCGGAAAGGGGGGCTCTAGTCATGCTCTGTGGCAGTGACGAGACCAGGGACTGGCTACGGGGTCTGGCTCCGGGGCTGGGGATCGGTGGCCCTGGGGGAATAGGGGTGATCTGTGGGGGACTTATAAAGACCTCATAAGATCTACCAAGGTCTTCCTAAGGGTTGATGGTCCCATGGCCGAGAAGGACTCTGCGACCCATTCTCAAAGCCATTGACAAACAGAATGCTGGGATCTCTGTGTCGGAGGGTTGTTGGAGATGTCCACACGGGGAGATTCCAGAACTCTCGTAATTTTAATGGGATGAGCAGTCTTCAACCACTCTTAAGGGGAGGGGTTGGAGGGTGTTCATTGGTGTGGAGCAGGTCCAGCTGAGGGCGCGGGGGTGGTTGGGGCGGTTGATCATGGGGATCAAGGTTCTTCAGATCAACCTGCAGCACAATAAGGCTGTCTCGGCTGTATTCTGCAGACGCTTCCTGTCGGAAGATTTCCACGTGGGCTCTGATACAGGAACCTTGGATCAGCAAGGGAAAAATATCAGGGCTTTCAATGACAGGGGTGAAAATAGTTAGTGCCCAAGTTTGAAAATGCCAGGACATGTATTGTTGTAAGCAACAAGGTGGACAGCATTCCTGTTCTGGAATTTTGTTGCAGGGATCTCGCCACAGTCAGGCTGATGGTGGCTGGCACTGGACGAGCCCTGCTAGTTGCATCATCATATCTACCGTATGATGATGCGGAGTCCACGCCCTCCAGGGAACTGGCTGCCTTGGTGGACCATGTTGGGAGGAGTGGAGCGGAACTGGTGGTGGGATGCGACGCCAACTCGCACAACGAGGCGTGGGGCAGCACCAACGCCAATAACAGAGGTAAGTTACTTCTAGAATACATAATGTCCCGTAGTCTAATGATTGCAAATGTTGGAAATGTGCCCACGTTTTCGCACGAGGACAAGAAGGGAGGTGCTAGATGTGACCATGATGTCGGGGTGGTATGGCTTGGTCGGATGCATGGCTGGCATGTGTCTGACGAGCCTTCCCTCTCTGATCATGCTCACATCTGTTTCAAGATCGGTGAACAGATGCTGGAAAAAGTTCAGTATAGGAATCCGAGGAACACAAACTGGGTATCATACAAGGAAAACCTCAGGGCACGTCTGGATTCTGATTCCACTAATGGGGAAACGGATTCACAGCGCGGCGCAGCTTGACGAATCTGCTGACGGTCTAACTTCTGCGATTGTCGGCTCCTTCGATCTCAGCTGCCCGATTATTAATAAAAACAGATCAAAGGTAGCCTGGTGGAGCTCTGAACTGGCCTCTTTGAGGAAGAGGGTCAGGGCTCTATTCAGGAGAGCCAAAACTTGGGGCACTTGGGACACCTACCATGAGGCTCTTGCACTGTACAACCGCAAGGTTCGTACGGCTAAGAGGTTAGCCTGGAAGAAGCTCTGCACCGATATTGACAGTGTGCAGGGCAGTGCAAGGCTGCAAAAGCTGTTGGCAAAGAATCCCATCTCGCCGCTTGGTAGTCTCAAGGACGATCAAGGTGTTTACATTACTGAGCCGGAAGGAGTTCTGAAAGTTATGATGGGGAACACACTTCCCGGACTGTATTGTTCATGAGGGTGAACAACCACCCGAAAGTGAGGGGAGACATGCGGTTCGCGCCACCCATTCGCAGTGGAGTCTGGCGCACCGTATTGTTTACCTTCAGTAGGATTGAGTGGGCTATTAACTCATTCAGTCCTTATAAGGCTCCTGGGGGCGACGGGGTGAGACCGGTTTGCTTGCAGCGGGGACTGGACATTCTCCTTCCACAGCTGTGCAGACTGTTCAGAGCCTCCGTGGCTCTCAGGTACATCCCACTACCCTGGAGAGTGTCCAGAGTGGTGTTTATACCGAAGCAGGGGAGGGCGGGCATTGATCGGCCGAAGTCTTTCAGGCCGATATGCCTGTCCTCCTTCCTTCTCAAAACCATGGAGAAGATGGTTGCCAGGTTTGTATGGGAGGGAGCTCTTCTGGAGCGACCTTTGCATCCTAACCAGCATGCCTACACTCCAGGAAAATCTTGCGACTCGGCCCCTGCATCAATTGGTATGCAGGATTGAGAAGACGCTAGCGGAAAAAGAGGTAGCTATAGGAGTCTTTTTAGACATTGAAGGTGCCTTTGATAATACAGCCACTCAGGCGATTATCAATGCGGTCTCGGGGACGTGGCGTTGATGGTCAGGTTGTGTGTGACTGGATAGGGGCCTTGCTCACGGACAGGGTTGTTGTTTCAACCCTCATGGGAGCAAGTGTTAGTGCGAAGGCTACGAGGGGCTGTCCGCAGGGCGGCGTCCTCTCTCCTCTTCTGTGGAACCTGGTTGTGGACGACCTGCTGAATTCTTTGAATAGCAGCGGTGTCTTTGCACAAGGGTACGCAGATGATATTGTGATTCTTGTGAGTGGCAAGTTCAACACAACAATCACGGAAACTGACCAATGCTGCTCTGAACATGGTGGGAAACTGGTGTGATAAGGTTGGCCTCACCGTCAACCCCACCAAGGCTGCCGTGGTTGCCTTTACCAGGAGGCGACAGATGGAGGGCATTGGTCCCTTATCTATTTAAAGGCTCACCCGTTGAGCTGAAGCCTGAGGTCAAGTACCTGGGCGTGATCCTAGATTAGGGTTCTAAACTGGGGACCTCATCTAGAAAGGGTCATTGCCAGGGGGTAAGTGGTCTCTAATGCAATGCAGACGTGTGATAGGTGGGCCCTGGGGACTGAAGCCGAGGCTCTTGTACTGGCTTTATGTTTCCGTTGTCAGACCTGCACTAATGTACGGAGCTGTCGTATGGTGGCCAAAAACGGAAACCAAGACTGTGGTAGCACGTCTGGCAGGTATCCAAAGGATGGCCAGCCTTGCTATCACAGGGGCCTTTCCTAGTGCGCCAGGCGCGGCTCTGGACTGTTGTCTTAATCTCGCCCCCTGGACATTGTCATTCGAGCTATGGCCAGGAAGAGTGCCTACTGTCTTCAGCAGACGGGATTCTGGTCGGGCTGCAGAGGTGGGCACTGCAGAATTGGCACTCTGATACAGGAGGATGTTTTGCACATGATCTCTGATCAGATGCCACAAAAGTTTTCCTTTGACAAACCCTTTAGGATAATTTTGCCCTCAAGGGATGATTGGTCAGAGGGGAAGCAACCTCTTCCACCAGCGGAGCTCGAATGGTACACAGACGGCTCTAAAACAAAAAACGGCACGGGCGACTGGAATTTCTGGGATGTGATGAGACCATGTACGGGAGCTGGTGGTTTCCTATGGGTCCGTAATCCGGCATCAGTCTTTTCAAGCGTGGAGTGGTCGGCATGCCATTATTGGGAATTGTGCTCCGTGAGGAATACTTCGTCGTCTGCGATATAGGGGCAAGACAACGATTAAACATTTTCACAGACAGTCAGGCAGCACTGAAGGCGCTGGGATTCCTGTGCAATCAAATCCAAACTGGTTTTGGGCATTGCTATCAGACCGTTTCCTCCTCTTGCCAGAATCAACAATGTAACCGTCTGTTGGGTTCCTGGTCGATGAGGGGATTCTTGGGAACGAAAGAGCTGATGCCCTGGGCCCAACCCAGGGCTCAGCAAAAACAAAATTATGGAACGGGCCCTCAACCATTCTGCGGTGTTCCTCAAGGTGTGAATCACTCTAGGGTTGTCTCGAAAATGGATTCGCGCGGAGCATTTGGTAGAAGGTGGTGGTTGCCAAACCGGGTTTGAGACGTGAGTAGAATGGGTTATTCACAGTCACCTTCCTCCAAGGTGGCCTCGGACCTTCTCTCATTAAACAGATCAATGTCATTCTAAGGTCATTGGTCTCATTACGGGGCGGATGGTCACCTGAAGAAGGCAATCTACACAGAGTTGGCAATCCTTCAGGAGGATCCGCTCCTGTGGAATGGTTGTAATGAGCAGGAGGAAGGACTGCTGAGCACCCTGCTCTTTGATTGCCCAGCCAATAGCAAGAGAGCGGGTATGCCATCTTTGGTAAGCCTTGAAAACAGGGGTGGCGAGGTTTATCCCAGGAGGACTTGATAAGTTGTTTATTTCGGCGGTTGTGTTGAACTGCTGAAGTTGTAGACTGGAAAGGTCCTCATGGTTGTTTTCCCGGGGCGTGCGCAAAAAAGGGGGCCCTTGAGGCTTAAGTGCATGGCAGTAGGCAACGCCCCCAGGGGAAAAAAAAAAAATAAAAAAAAAAAAAAAAACTAAAGATTTTTGGTGCAACACACCAGTTGACACTTAGCCGTGTTGCATAAATCTTTAGTTTAACTAACTTTCTTGTTCTTTAGATTTACTTTAAGCCAAGGACGTGCAGAGACATTTATGATACGCAATAATTGGTTAACTTAGAAGATTGAAATTTTGTGTGTGACCTTCGACTGCTAAGTTAATACGAACAAGAAGAGGAACAGAGGTGATAGGCAGCTTACAGTCTCAGCTACCTCTTATAACAAAATTGAATATGATTGATTAAATATTCAGTCCATTAGAAGTTGCTAATGTCCATTGTTTTGTCAGTCCCTTACTATGATTAAGGAAATAGATGAAGATTTTTCAGGGACTTAGAATCTTGCATTTAATTTTTCCATATATTATTAGAATATGTTTATTTTGTAGATCCATGCCCAAATCCTACGTGGGTGCGTTCATTCAATTTAACCCAACGGCAATGTGGATCTTGGACTTCTTATGTTGGTGTTCATAATTTATGTTAAACAGCAGTATCTAATAGGTAAACAACCTAAAAACTTTGGCATAAACTGAAAAGTACAATACCATATCTAAGATTTTGTAGTCATTTAGA
>NW_025789556.1:0-7480 GCF_021130785.1 Homalodisca vitripennis
TTTTTTCTGAGGGAAATAGACTATTGTCCCCACACTTAGTCCTAAAAAGGACCTTTGCGCCTCCCTTATTTATATTTTTGTCCTCAGAATTTGAGACTTTTACAGAAGCTGAGCAGATTTGAGGGCTCCTATTCTCTGATTTCCTTGGGCTGAGAAGATATGCCCTTAGGAGTCTTTTCCGAACTGTAGATATGGCAGGACAGTTTAGCCATACGTGCTCCGCTGATTCCTCCCCAGATATAACAAATAATAGCAGAGTGCTATGTTAAATTCTACAATAATTTGTTTCCGGCAATGAAAGATATTAAGATTAAGTTCTAAAAAAGTGTTCTTCCAATATTAAACAAGAGGTAACCAAGATTCTGTTAGTAAAGTTTTGAGAAGCATTGAATAAAACATTGGCGAACTTAGTTGATCTCAACTGAATGGTGGTATGGTGGAACTTAGTTGATCTCAACTGAATGGTGGTATGGTGGAACTTATGCTACATTTGCGGTGAATTTTTAAATTTCTGTCTATTATGGATTGTCTCATGACTGATTTCAGGAAAATTATAGTTAACCCTGCCTAATATCCGTGCCGCTTTGAAGAGTTCTCAGTCAGCACAATTATTTTGGCTGAGTTTTATAATGCCTACTCAATTTCAAGTCAGTGCCTAGTGGCTGGGTTTAGTTTATAAAACAAAAATTGGTGTACTATGCTGTTGTCTGATGCATATTATTTATACGTATGTTAATAATTTTATTGTTTTTAATATTAAAAATATAAACAAATTTTACTTTAATTATTGAATAGAAATTGGTATTTTAAGTTGTCAATATTGCTTGATAATTATGTTTTGAATAGATCTTCCTATGACTTAAAAACATGAATACTGCTTATCGTACTTTCTCGATATTGATACAATTAATATCACTTTGGAAACACTTTTTAATGAATGGTTTTTATGTTTTATGTGTAAAAATGTTGTTGTTAATATTTTCCAGTGATTATTTAAGGAGAGTCTGTCAATTTTCTAGAAAATTATTTCTTTTAAACATTTCTTGAATTATTGTTTAACAGAAATGTAATATTTTTTCACTCTTTGGAATTTTTAAACCATAATATCAAATTAATTTTAACCACACAACACAAACACAAAACATTTTCAAGCTCAAGAAGTGCTTTATTTCAAGTACAAGCTTTATTTCAAAATCTCTGTGTTTTACACAAATATATACTGCCATAAACACAGATAAATTACTTCAAAGTAAAAATGAACAACTTGCGGGAAATCGTGATTGATAAAAGCTTGTACTTTTTTGATGAATATGGTGTGCCATCATTGTAATTCCTTACACTATATTATGGGTTGTCTGTTCCTGATCTTCAAAGTGGTCTTCTATCTTCTTTTACACAAGCCGTAGGCTTTCTATTTTTTTCAAGATCATTTGCGGCTTTTTCAGTTTTCTGCAGTTTTTCATTGCTGAAACTAGATGCTTCCCAAGTGACTGTCCTAGCTGTTCCATTATAATAATTCTAGTAATTAGGCCATTATAATGTGAAAATTGCCAAATAAACACCATCAGTATGGATATGCTAAAAAATACTCTTTTTGAGTCTTAGGATCTGCCAAATCCCTTAATATTACCTTTGTTACAAGCATCTCTTCCTTAAGCTAATGAAAATGTTGGTTGTGATTGTAAACAGTTTCATCCAGCAAACTTTGCATAATATACTATGTTCCGTCTTCTTTTGGACAAAGTTAGATGTAGTGCTTCTTAAAGAATTGTTTTTCTGCAATTTTCAATGAAGACAGGAATAAAATAAACATACCATTGAAAATGGAAGGTATTAAAGACTAATAAACAACAAAAAACAAGATTATAAAAAAATTTAAAACACTCAGATTTAAAACTTCACTTCAAGCCCAACCTCTGGTTCGATGTATGAAAAAAATGTTTGAAATATAGCTTGGCCAACGTCAGTTTAATTATTCTTTTGAACCCCCTTGAAGCCAATATAGTATTTCTAAGCTTTAGCATTTCTTCTGAAATGATTTCCAAATAGTTTAACAATTTTATTGAACTCAAATCACACATTGGGCTTAGAGGTCTGTTGAACAAGTCTTGAGTCAGAATCAACGTTTTTAAATTTGGCACTTAACAAAGAAACAAAACAGTGATGTTTTTACAGCTAAAATGGAAAGAGTCAATTACTCTCATTAAGTGTTGTAATAAAAAAAACACTATACTTCGAGGACTGCGATATACCCATTTCTTCAGGTATCAAAGGAACAAATCACAGTTTCTTTTATTGAACACTAAACTGTGAAAAGAAATAAACTGATACAAAACTTTAGGAGATTGTAGTAGAGAAATGAAAATCTTGTGGTACTTAGTAGTGTCAGTCCTAGTAGGGGGTAAGCTTGGCATTCACTGATTTCTCTTAGTTTTCTACCTCTGGGCACATTAATAATAAAAATCATTTTTATTTTACTGAAGAGTTTAAACATTTTAACTTTGTGTAGTAATGATGTGGTGTTGAATAGCATGGGAATTACATAATTATTCAAGACATTAATTTTTAATTTTGCTTTAGGACATTTTATAAAGAGTGACAATGAACACCTATTATCATATTGTTATCTAATTAAAGAATACATTCAATTATGATGAAATGTTTGGGTTAAGTGCACACAATAACATTGAGACGCAGAAGTTTCATTATTCATGAGCGCGACATACCTTACCACGTAATTCTGAGTTGACGTGTTTAACGATTTCGCTGTGGGATAACAAACTTGGGAAGATCTTTCGTACATTGAATTCCCATTTACCGATCATAAAGTGAGACCTTGCTGCATTGTTATGGTCAATTATGTAATAAAATGTTATCAAGAGTAATTATACGCCTGGCTATGATACATTTTCCCACACTGGATTTCCTTCATAAAAAGGAACATTATTAACCGCTAAACAAAGTTGAAGGCCAGGTTTAAAACAATTTCAGTGTGGATACTTTGGTTTTTTACAGTGGTACCACTACCACTTGAATTTGTATCTTCATACATATATCATTTTACTATAAAATTTACCTGGATACATATTACTGTATTTATATTTTATATAATACTACTATAACAATTTTCCAAAAGTATAGTGAAACCGATTGTTCAAAAATTAATTACCAGTAAAACTTTTAAGTATCTTGTTTATTGCAGCATGCAAAAATCAATTGAACTGTGCAATAGTAAAGTCAAACATTGAAAATATTAGTTTTTCAGAAATAATTTTGTTAGAGATTTTTTTTATATTGCAGTAACAGTAAAAGTTATTACACGTTTTCATTACAAACAGTATGCTGACCAACCAAATGTACTTATTTAAGGCAAGAATGAATTAATGAGTGTGAATAGGGCAATGAGGTATACCACACCCATGTGAATTTCATCCTAAGCCTGAACGCCAGACATCCTCAAACCATCCTTTAAATCTGACCTCTAAGTATCTGGATAACAATATAATGGCCCATCATACTAACAGAAAATGAAAAAATTAAAACATTTAATTATTATTAAAAATGACGTACGGTATTGGTTTATACAAGTACATGGGTAAGCATACTCAAATTCATGTGATTCCTATACCAATATAAATTTTAAAATGTACAAAACTATATACAAACTACTGTATAATCAGTTAATGATTTTTTAAATTTGGTGTAGACATTAGAATCATACTTAGATAATTCCACTAATCTTTTCGACAACTATTACCAAAACAAAAAACTAAAAATGCTTATGGTTAACTGGACTGGTACAGATCGAACCATACAGCTTGAAGCTCGATCAGCGCATGCGCACTAATCACCGTTTCCTTTCCAGTACGCACAAAAGCATGTGGTACAGTCAAAACCAAAATTAGTGTGGAGGCAACGTGTTGTTACTGTCCGCATCTGACTTGTTTGCGAGCTCAAGGAATGCACCTGCCATTGGCTGAGGCTGTCGACCAGGTGTCACCTCCCGCACTACTACCCGGCCTAAAACTATTAGTTATTTGCCTTGTCACATTATACCGGCAGGAAATTGGTGTATTTAAGTAATTCTATATTTAGGGTATAATGAACATTTTTTTACATGAGCTATAACATTGTTTACTCTGATCCCAAAAACTGTAAAGTTAATTAAATTATAAATTATTATACAAACAATAGCAACATGAAAGTTGTTTTTACTTATTATCTTGAAAAATGTTGGGACTTGAAACCATACTTATTATAATAAAAAGTCCGTATATTTTTCAAAATATGACACAAAATACGTTTTTGTTTTCTAACCTTAGTCTAGTGGACATGCGAGATCAGATTCAGAATAACTTCTGGTCGTCGTCATCGGGTTGTCACTTTCACTGGAGTCCACGCCACCAATTTCAATAACGAAGTGGTCAATGACTTCTTCTATTAAATCCATCCTTTTATCCAGTAGTCCTGCTCTAGTTTTAGGGTGTGATTTGTAAAACCTTCCCCATTCTATTATGGTAACAGGAGTTCATAGCATGTGTTTGTCACATTCCTCAAGTTTTGTTAAAACATCAATCACCTATTGATATTGTGATTTTTAATTTCCCGTTTCAAGGGAGTAGCCCCGGCTAACTCTATAGGATTTAGCTCGCACATATAAGGTGGTAAACGGATTTACTAAATGTCCATTGTGTCATTATTAAAGAATTCCTACACGGAAAAATCTTTTGTGGAGGTTTGTGTATGCACAAATAAATCGTAACCGTTACCAAATTTTTTCATAGTTCGTGGAACAAGCTATATAATTTTTTAATTAACCAGTCAGACCATGTGTCATTTTTGAACTGCATATATTATAAGGAGGTTTATTTGTCCTGAAGGCCAGTGATAATGGTGCATTATCAAGGACAACTACAGCTGTTTTTTTGGAAGATGTGGCAATAGTTTTTTCGTGAACCCATCGTTCAAAATTAACGCCATTCCATTTGACCATGGTAATCACCGGTAGCTCTGCCAAGCTTTGAAAATTAAATTGCAGTCCATGAAGAAATTCCAGTTTTTCGTGCCCGGCCACTAACCACTATTAGTCTATTAGATGAGACTCGTGTTTGACAAGACGCCAGGAACACCAGGACCACTCCAACATTTTCCCAAAAGTTACAATAGTTGTCCACCACCCACGGTCTCGTCTAGGTACACAATAACTTTACCCTCGTGGTCTACACTTTTGTATCTCTCGCAAGTAACGAGCACTCCAGTTTACTATATCAGCCGCGTTCTATTAAAAAACGTTCCCTGATTTTCTTTTCCACATCCCTCTTCCACTTAAACCCCATGGAATGAAGTAAGCGTCGTAAAGTGGTGTACTCCCCAAGGAAAGTTTAATCTTTTCTTTAATATGCCGTTAATAAGTTATGTACCGTTGGATAACTTTCTTTTGTACAATGTAAAAAATCATTAACGGTATCACGAATCACTCCTCTGGTCAAATTCATCGATGTGAAATTTTTTTTTTCCTCTGAATATGGGGTCTTTTTTTCCCAGGAGTACTTAAGGCTTCATTACCCGGCTTCGACACCTTCTTTCCTTATAGATGATACACTTCGCAGCTGATATACCCGTGTAATTAGCTAGCCCGGATATTACTCCTGCTTCAGATCTATGTTGGAGAGTACCCGTATTCGATTCTTCATCACACTTTTTGAATTACTCGCCTTATAACATCCCTTGCCTCACTGTGAATTGTCCGTTCCCTTCTTGGCGAACTGAAGCCATTTTAAAAAGCTAAAGAACTCACAAATATATACTATATTAAATTAAACTTCCTTTCATCTAATGAATTTACACTATGTTATACATTAAAACGTAATAATACAAATTTGAGGTGCACTGGTGAAATCACAACTCTCTACTACAAGGTATTCGCGGGCGAATGTGCGGAGGTGACTAGTAGCGCCGTTGCCGGGACAACGGTGACGTATTGTCTGTGGAGGGGATTCCCTCACCCTCGCCCCCCTCACCCCGCGCACGCAAACAAGTCAGATGCGGACAGTACGTGGCGCGTGGTTTTTGGACGAGCCGCGAGAGGGGAAGCTATTTGCAGGAGGTGGGGGGGGGCGTGTTCCCCTCCCCGCGCCGCACTCCTTGCTAAATGGTTCGGTCTGTACCAATGGTTATAGCTGACCGGCTCGAGAACTAAGTAGAACTGATGTTTCTCCTTGGCGGGCTGCATCCCCCGGACGTTGTCGGTGAAGTAGGAGTCCCCGAGGTAGAAGTGGGGGAAGGAGGCGAAGGCGGGAGCACCGAAGCGACAGGAGGTGACGTTCACTACCCCTGAAGGCACGCACTCGCCGTTACAGAAGCACTCGTTGTCAGGGACAACTGTTCCGTTGTCGAGCATGGACAGGCCACCGACGTACTTATAGCCGGGGATATCGCTCACCACCGTGTCTTCGTTGTACTCAAACGATATCGATCTGTAGAGAACAAATTCATGCTTTAAAGCATTTTAGTTTACTTTATTGTCGTACTGACACATAATTGTGTATGACAAAGTCAGTGGTACAAATATCTATACACTAATCTATTTTACATACAACAATATTGTACTAAAACTAAACTTAAACCTAACAAATTTTAAAATTCTCAAAATATCTAAATCATTTTAAAATAAACAGGTTAAAAAAGTCAAATATAAAATCAAATTTACAGACCGGTTAACACAGCATGAAATAGAGCAACAAAAGAACCGAGACAACAACAAAAACACTCTAAAACTCTAAACCAGTGTCAAAGAACTCCCCAACCGAGTAAAACTCCCCCTGATCAAGAAATCTTTCAGTTGACTTTTAACTCTTGTTTCTATGGGTTCGTTTTTTATATTTCGGGGCAAACAAGAGCATATAAAACTCGCTCCAGCATTGTGCGGTAAATTGCCAGCTAAAGCTGAACGATGAGGAGTCTGACGTAAATTAATGCCAGCTCTAGTGTTGTGCTCGTGAATTTAATTACCTGTTAATATATTTTTGCTTATGAATTGGAAAAAACGATGGTTTCGTAAATGAACAAAGCAGGAAATTTCATTATACTTCAATCCGAAAATACGTTTCTACATGAACTTCTTCCCCTGAGTCCAGCTATCAACAGAAGCGCACGTTACTGAAGCACAAACACACTTTTCAACAGCGTCTAAGATGCTGAACCCCAGACTATCAGACCGTATCTCATCTGAGACTCGATCAGTGCGTGGTAGATAAGTTTCATCACATACTGATTCATGTATTTTGCATACCTCGAGAGCAAAAATATTGAAGAAGGTCTGTTGATGTATTCATGATCTATCGACAAATTCTAAGGATACATTGTTTGTCTTCTGGATTGATATTTGACTAAGGTTACGCACCTTAAAGCAGTATATTTAATTTATTGTATTTAATATAATTGAATATTTTAAGATGTGTACGTAACCTTATTCAATGTA
>NW_025789557.1:0-8232 GCF_021130785.1 Homalodisca vitripennis
AAAAGCTGGTGTATTGCAGAATTTATAATCAAACTTTCTCTACTTTCATTGTATAGTTTGAAAAACATTATTTCCACCTTTCTTAAATTTTTAGATTTTTAAAAAGAAAAGTAACAAAACAGTTTTGTAAATGATTTCATAGCTAAAAAAAATTCTCATTTACTTTAATATTGAAGTAAATGTTTCCTTTTAAGCATCGGAGTTGGGTTTCAAGAAGTATAATTAATATAAATCTTGGTAGAAAAATCTTTTTTTTGTTTTTAATAACATTACATTTGGGATGCTTTTAGCCGAGATGAAAATTCCCGGCACAAGCAATAGCTAATTTGATTTATAATCCAAAAATTATTGATTTTTTTTGATTTGTTTTTTTTTAATTTTTAAACCCCCTAAAACCCAAAGACCCCGGGCTACTTTCTGTTCTTTCAAGTTCCTTGCTACCCGAATAATACGTATAGGCACCATGATTTGAACATTTTAGTGTTATAAGTATAATTTATTTGGATTTTTTAAAATTTAAAATCATCAAAAAATTAAAAGCTTAGTTTAATAAAATATTTAAAATGAGACATATCTCTAAACTTTACAAAAAAAACATATAAGCATAAATTGTGTGAAGATGACGATGTTCTCTGACGCTGAAATCAAAATATCGTCGGGAAAAGCTGACTAATTAAATGGTGGAGAATGGGGCAGAAACAGTGAACTTCATGGTGCAGAGGCGTTTTATTCAAAATAGGTTAAAAAACAGTGGAGTAGACAAAATTCTTTTTGATAACAGGCTTCGTAAAGAGAAATCCCAAATTTCCAAGTCTATAGCTCATTCATCGAGTGTTTTTTTGTTTGGGACAGATGCGAGGCAATCATACAGCTAAGATGTTTCTTATCCATTTAAAACAGAAAAGAAAAATTTGAAAAAAAAGAAATTTTATTGTCGGACATGCACCATCATGGAACTCATTCTTGCATATGTAGAAATGAAGTTTCATGAAAGTTTAAAGTCTACAGAAAAAAATATTTCTCGGGATTTTTGCCATGTAATACATTAAAAGGGTTTTGCACATTAAGTTAGGTTTCATATCAGTGCTTATACGATCAAAGTTCCAGTGGGCTAGAGAAGGTAGTTTAACCGCAAGAGCGTGCTGAAATAAAATGTTGTCACTTTTACCACTGCTTTATACCACTCTATTATTTTTTATTTTGCTCTCTAAGTAAAAGTCTACAAGTACGTTTTAAAATATGTCACAATTTTAAAATATCACTTTGATTGAACTACATTTTTTATAAGTTCTGCTATATTCTCGTTGCCATCATGGTTATCTTTACGACCAATGTAAACATATTCACTGACGCTCAACCAAACCCCATAGACTTATAATATATACCCATCAGCAAACTCAGTGTTATTTATAAATAAAGCTTCATGTAAAATTCCAAGCCAGGTCAATTAAATTTGAAAAGTTTCTAATTTTTATTTATACTTAGGTATATTATCTTTTATATATATTGAAATTAATTTTCCCCAAAGAAACGGAATTATGATATTTTGCTTAAGGCGGGGAATTACTAGAGTCGAGCGGTGCGGGGTTTTCAGTTTATTGACCCTGGCTGTTTCAACTTAGCTTGCCCGAGATGTGGAACTCAGAATATTCATAATTATCAAGAACTTGAACTCCAAAAGCCTGTGTGACGATACTTTAGATATTACTAGCTACGATAGTGTACTTCTGCCTACAGCTGTATTTATTTGAGTTAGTTATTTAATAGTACCTTCCCCCCATGTAAACCCAAAAAGTATTTATTCAGATATGGCTAATTTACATTAATACCAATTTTATAAGCTAAAAAGATGATAAAAGTTTATTAAAAATTACATACACATTTTCATATTATTTTTAATTTCATAATAAAATTATTTTTACTTTAACAAGAGTCTTTAGTGTTAACAACAAACACATACGCTCAAGATATTTATTAATTAGAAGCCTATGAGATGTTTTGTATAATAACCAGAATTTAAGAAAAAGCAGGACATCACTTAATAAACAGTTGGTCTAGGTTCTTCATAGGTTTTTAAATGTTTTGGTTACGGTTTCGCTGATTTCAGAATACAGAAAGTTTAATTATTTATAATGTATAAATTTTGTCAAAAACACAAACGAATATGAAGAATTTAGTAATATATACAAGTCTTCCAAAAAGAAAAGCTATCTTTATTAGACATTTCAAAAAATTGTTAATCAAAATTTCGCTGCCCACTTTGCATTGATTTTAAGTATATTTTAAGTAAGTCCACTGCTTTCTAAAATTGCTCATGTAAATCACAATTAAACTGGGGTGATAATAGTATAGTGTGTGACCTTATTAAAGTTTGTACCAACTGAAGAAGTAAATATCTAAAATCCTAATATCCATTTAAATAATCCATCAGCAATAACAAAGAACTGAAGTAGGTTTAAAAAACGAGTGCAGGAACTCATCGATTATAGTTTCACAAAAAAAACTATTTGCTTAGTACCTTTTTTGATACAGTTCCAAAATAAACATTTTGTGATCGTAAAAATTTTCTTCCTTCCTTCCAACAAAAAAAACTTAAAATCTCTTTCTTTGCTAGTATTAATATCTGTTTATATTTATTAGTGAATTCGTTAGATGATTATCATTCATCTCTGATATTAAAGCACATCTGGAACGATCAATGGTATTCCCCTTTCATTCTACAGGAAATAATACAATCCCGAAATTTAAATTCATCATTATTGTTTTCTGTTATAAGATTTTTAATGTAAGAAACTTGCAAAGCTCATTTTCACGCTATATTTATATAGGACGAATTTGAATATGAAAAAATAAATTATTTTTAAGAATTGTTTTTAGGGCTTCTAAAGTTGTAGGACTTTTTAGTTATTTTGATAGTATTTTTATCGGTATTTACATTTTAATTTTAATGGCTCCGAAAGTGTCGTAGGAATCTTTTTTTAATCTATTAGTACGCTATATTTTAACACCCCTTTGTTCTCACTAATATTATTTTACTAATAATATTTACGTAATATTTCCTTATAATGTTTTATGTGTTCTATCAAACCATTTTTTATTCATAAGGGATACTTTTAATAGTAAATGTAAATGTATTTTTGGTAATTTAATATTAAAATATGTAAATGTAATTTACTATTAAATAAAAGCAACTAAGAAAATAAATCAACGACGTTATCATTTTGAATTTAGGTCCTTGCAACACAAAGGGCAGACTTTCCTTTAACCAATCTGTTCTCCGAAGCATATGATTACAATAAAGGGGTAATCGAAAAACAGATTGTTTTTAGTCTTGAAAAAACTCGTTAAGTAGGGTTTAAATTTGTATGGACAAAAGCCTACATGGTTCGCAAGTGATCACGTTTATAAAAAAGGATATAGTGATAACTATTTTTGAAGTATTTCAGTCGACATAAATTCAACAAATAAAACTTGAACCATTTTTAAGTTTAATACCTTTAGGATTCTATAATTTAAAGCAATAGAAACCCGTAGCGAGCAAAAATAACGGAAAAAGTGTAAAGTTGTGGCAGTATAATTGTGTATAGTAAATAACAACATAACAACTGTGTATGAGAACGTTAGAGAAGAATAATTGTGCTGTGATGTATCATGTTAAGAGAATGGTTATTCTAGATTCTAGAAATATACTGTCTTTTAGTGCCACCAGATTTAGGCGGGTTTTGACCCATAACTTCGTGCCTCACATCTTCTGCAAACCACTTGTGGTTGTTAAAACTGCCGTATAAATTGAAAATGTCTTATTTAGGTTGTTTCATAATACTGTATTCCCCCACAGAGTGTATTCAACCTCATAAAAACTCGCGTATTGAGAAAGCCAAATACAAGTGGTTGTAAATAACAGATTAACTTTTTGGATCAATATTGTACTTTAGAAGCAGAGGACACCCTAAAACTGGTTTTTGATTCTTGAAAATTTTAGAATTTTGCAAACCTCGCTCTGCTACGAGTTTTGCTCAGATACTCTGCTTATCTCTACAATAAAATCCTAAAGGCTGTTTTATGATAAGTTGTAAGCAAAATTTGAAATAGTTTATCCACCTAGAGGCCTCAAAGACAAAAATAACCTGCATATTTAGAAGCTTCATCCAACATAGTTCTTTATATAAGTTTATAAAAATGTAAAAATGTGCGGACTTGGAAGTGGTTTAAATTTTTAGGAAATCATAGTAGATATTAGGATCTTAATGTAGTATTTATAGTATTGGTATTAAATATAAAGATAAAGGCCTCTGAATATTCCTTGCTTAATTTAATAATTAGCTTTGTTTATTTAAATTTGATACGTCTGGCATACGTAGATTGATTACAGCGAAATTCAATTACCCCGCCTTAATCAAGATTAAAATAAATTAAGATTGTGTGACCTTTTTAAACTTATATTTGAAGCTAAAGTATTATTAAATATAATTTCCTATAAGTCGTCCGTTCACAACTAACCATCTATTGTGATTTAAAAATATTGTAAACAAAGATCTATGTAGGTCGAATGTTTAGTGGCATCAAGAGTATCCATTACAATTTCATCGTAAAAAGAACTCTTCAAAAAATTAAAAAAAAACTCGATAATGACTGATAAACATTTTTCAAACTACTTCAATTAAACGTGTATCACATGAAGATATAATATCTAATATTTATAGGATATAGTCCCGAATAAGCACTGTTCGGTGATTGTGAATTATCTTTCTTCCTTCTTTACAAAAAATGTGTCGAAAATTCACGTTCACTAACAGAAATTTCCTATTCATAATTATTAGTTTTCGTTAGATGAGAAATAAAAACACGCTAAAATCTTTCTTGGTGTGAAAAGAAACAATATTACTGAATTAATATCATTTTGAAGAATTCAGGAGTCCTGAAAATTACCATCTCTGATATTAAAGATATATCTTGGGACAATGACTACCTTTCCCGTCTCGTGTTCACGTCACTAAGACATCCTTTTGAACTTTGAACCCTCCAGGCTAGAGCCTAGCATCAGAAACATAGAACTGTATTGCTAAAGGAATTTCAGCAGGAAACTGCAGATCCCATGGGCACTACACAAGAGTGGTACGTTCGTACTTACACAAAGAACTAAAATGATAGATAATATTTGGTGAATATTAAAAGAAGTTTTTAAGATTAGCTTTTTAAAGAATCAATTTATCTCTTTGTTATATTTTTTGGTGAAAGCGGGAGGGTCTAATCATAATTTGACAATAAATCTCGACATTTTTAGAATTATGACTCTTAACAGAATTTTAAAACTTGTTATGTTTGAATATAATTGATGGGAAATAGTTCTAGTAAAATCTTTGCAGAAATGTGCTAATCCTTCTCTGCCGATTTTAATAACTTAAATTACTTAAGCCTATCAAACAAACTCATTCATATAATACTAGATTATATGCAAGTTTTACTTTCGAATAAATCAAAAATTATAGCACTCTTGCATTATTACCGCAATGTTACTGTATACGAGTATTACTAAAAACTCTTGTACAGCCCACCAAATGGAATACCTTACGACATATAAGAACAAACATATAAACGATCACCTGAGAATTTAAAACTCATTTTGCTCTACGATAAATAATAACTAATGTCTTTTCCAAATTGAAACCAACTTGATGAATATCGTAAGAAATGTAGAAAAATTAGGTGAATAACAGTTGTTTAAAAACTACATAAGTAATGTCCTAGAAACCGCTGTCTAAAAACCCTGCCATATTGAGTCTGTGTTGGTGAAAAAGTAAAGTAAAAAATAGTCGCATGATGGCGATTGGACATTCATAAATCATTGATCATTATTTTTTATCGGTCAACTCCTGGCTGTGCAAAGTCATCTAAGCTATGTGAAAGTAACCTACTGTTTCTATACTCAAGTTTTGTCTGAATATGTTACAACTGTAGCAGTTGTGTTCACGAACTCTGCATAAAGCATCTAAAAAATGTATATATGGTTTTTATTTATGGTGGTTATTTATTTTGGTTATGTGGGGTGCTCCATAATTAATGAAAATGGCAAAATTGAGTTTCAACATTTCGTTATGAGGACAATTGGAGTAGGTATTAAGTTTGTGGAATAAAGCCTACAATAATATTCTCGTATATATATATAGGATATTAAGTGCTGGAAAACACACCCAAATTATATCCTTTAAATAATTTAAAAAGTAAATTTGAAACCTCTTGACAATCGGTGAAAGAGATTGGGCATCTACTTTTTGGAACATAATGTTTTGTGTAAGTTCACGACCCAACGGGGGACGTCCCTGGCCGAGGGTATCCGTGAATATTTCTTAATGGAAGCCTATACCTTGTTGATACATAATTTGTAAAGGTAATAAACTTACTTGATATGAATGCCACAGAACCGAGCATCTTCAAAGGAATTATTCTATCAGAAAATAGTTAGCATTTTTAGTATATAATAATTTACTGATGTTCAACAATGTAATTTAACCTGGCTTCACTTTTTTCTTGCCACAGAAATGTTTTTACCATCTAATTTTTTTCTAGCATTTTTTTAAATGTTCAATTAGAATAAAAATAAAACAATTTTAGTTTTTAAGACATGGTGTTACATTATTAACAAAATTTAACCATTTTTGTATTAACAATGAATATAACTTACGAGTTCACTTATTCGTCCTGAATACTTATTAAATCTTGTAGTCGTTTGTGTGGTATTTCCTAGTCAGGCGCAGGAAGATTATTAAGAGACAAAGGTCACTAGGCCTATGAAGAAACATGTATTGAGTCTTTATTAATCATCTGGAGTCCTATCAGGTTTGCAGTTTGTTGATCATTGGAAGCTTTTCCTAGACAGGTCTAATTAGCTTGTGGGAATTAGGCAAATGGAACCAAAGGTCATTAATTCATTCCCCCTGTCGAGTTAATCAGTGTCTCTGAAGCATTGCTGTCAACAAGTTATCCTAATTACAGTAGTTCAGTTTTTTATTATGCATTTTAATGGAATTGTCTGAACAGAGAACTAATTACCTCTGTTGAAGATTGCGAGGATATTGGGCGATCGTCAAAGATCTTATCGGGAAGTTTGTAATTTGTTTAATGACATCTTACCCAGAAAGGAATCCCATAAGTTTTTCACAACAATATCAACAAGCTATTTGAGCGTTTTGAAATGACAAGGGAGTGGTACGTAATCGGCCAAAGTCGGGTAGTGATACAATCTGCAACAGGATAGAAGAAGCATGCACTAGATGTTTGTGCAAACATGTATATTGAAGACCCACATACATGCGCTCCCAGAAAAGCTGCAGTAGCAACGATGATATGTCACCCTTAATGTCTGTGTAGTAAGATTTTGAAAATTAATAAATCCAAACCTTTTTTAAAGGCTTCATTTAGTCCAACGATTAAGGTGAGGATGATTACAGACAGAAAGAGTTGAGTTTTGATGAACTTTGTGATTCGCAACATGTGATGACAATAGAGATTTTCTTCTGACCAACATACTATTTTCTGATGAGCGCGAAACTTTTTTCCTAAATGTCAATGGTTAAAACATGCACAAATTGGCCGTTAACTACTTTGTGGCGACTCTTCTGGGCATAGTGAAAACCGCACATTGGATTAACTGAGATGTCCCAGTTCACCATCAACCTACAAAAAAAAACTGAACGTATGGTGTTGGATTTTAAGTAAGTCAAAATTGTATGGGACCCTTTTTGCATCAATGGAAATTTAAATGCCGAACTTTACTACAATATGCTCCAAAATGAAATAATCCCAGCTATTCAAATTGCATCAGGAGAATACTTTGATAATGTATGGTTTCAGCAGGATGGTGCTCCACCCCATTATGGGAGACAGGTAAGAGAGTATTTGGATTTAAGGTTTCCTCATAAATGGATTGGCCGAAGAGGAGAAATCGAATGGCCTCCAAGATCTCCGGATTTGTCACCAATCGATTATTTCCTATGGGTCATTTAAAATCCAATGTTTATAGAAGAAAGCCTCATAATTTGGAAGACCTAAGAAACAGGATTATAGAGGAGATTGCTTTGATAACTGAAGAAATGTTAGGCAACTCTGTCGAATCATTTTACACAAGATTGGCTCATTGTCAAACCGTAGAAGGAACACAGTTCGAACAATTGCTTTGACACCAAATGCAGGTAAAACGTTTGTTGTAAGACTTTTCTAACAGCATACATTATT
>NW_025789558.1:0-7165 GCF_021130785.1 Homalodisca vitripennis
TCTATTGTCAGCAACATAAGCGAATACAACAGAATAACTTTCTATTAAATAATTTACAGTTGTTAATTATACACTAATCAAGAAACTTTAAACAGTCTATAGTATTTTCATAACCAATTGTTCTATTCCATACTGGTCTTATTTATAATTATTCCACCATTGTATTTGCATATTATTAAGTTGATTATCTCATTTTGAACTGATCTTATAATGTTTCCAATTGAGATTCATTATATTTATATATTTTATATATATTATATATATATATATAAATATATATATATATATATATATATACAGCATCGACCTTTCTGGTTCATTTTGATTTGCATGTCACTCTGTTGAGTTGGCTGTTAGCCAACAGTTTTTACTTTAGTCTTGGTGAAAACTATTGTAAGAAATTTTTAAATCTGAAGGGTTAAATCAAATTATTTACTAAATGAGAGCAATCATATGTTTTGTAATTACAGTAACGCATGCAGCCTAATAAAATAAGATTTATTTTTTTTTAAATTGGCATGTACCCCAGTGTGAAACTCGGATTCATGACTCTTTGGAGTGGCTTCCTCCTACCTTGCATAAAGTTCATAACAGGATATATAAAAACTTATAGATTGCATTGTTTGTTTAAATTATATAATTTTTACGCTTATTTTTTTGGACTGAAAATTATTTTTATTTTTTTTATATCCTGGCAAGAGCACTATCTTATCTTTTATTTTATGCATAACATAACGAAACCAACCCACAACAAATCTAAATTGCTATATAATACAATAGGAAAAATAAAATCTTCCAGGTAAACTTCGAGGATTTTCCCGGATTAGGCTAATAAAATGTGTTTTTTATTCGTTTGCTGAAGAGAAACTTTCAAACATAAGTACAGTGCAAATCTAGTACATAAGTTCCTATCTATATACTATATTTAAATGCAAGGTTGCCTGATGTTACGGGAACTTGAAATTTCCATGTTACGTAACCAAAAAAAAAATTTTCCCCAAATAGGATTACTAACAATTTATTAACCAAGTAATATGTTTATACAGGTTCAATATGTTTGTACTGTATAAATATTAATATCCGAAACTACAATTACTCTAAGCGATAAAAAAACAAATATACATGTAATGTGTACCAGCTATTAAGGAATTGCTTTGAATGATTCAGTTACAGGAACATGTCTTGTTATTTACGAAATTCATTAATTTTTATTTTACTCTTTAAACTATATTAAAAAGTTATAAAGCGCGGCTTTTCGTTCATAAATAAATAACATATCATCCCGTTTCACTAGAAAACAATTTTTCCTTTAATTTGTAGTTCAATAGCTAAATTATAAGAAACTTGCAAAAACCGTCTATTAGGCTTTTATAGGTCGGTTCCTGTTGCTCAGCAGAGATATACAAATATTTCGATCTGCATAATATAAATTTCATGTATAATTTAAAAGTTTGATTCATATTTCTACCTATCCAATTATTAATTAAACGATATAAATGTATTGTAAATTACATTAGATAGAAACGTTTGTTAATAAAAACGGTATACACCCAGAATATTAATTGAGATAATTGTTCCTAGGTACTTTTATAGTTGCATTTTTACTGTATATGAAACAGCTTTTTCTGCTAATAAGCATATGTTTTCTTATCTAATAAATTGTATATAAACCGCTAAAATCTCACATGTTAAACATTTTGTGCTATAGCTCTTAATAAGAAAGTGAGAGGCAATTAAAAATTCCTATAGAGCGATCCAAAAAGGAGAAACTCTATTGGGTTTAAGGTTACAAAAGTTCAAATGGAGATCAGATGTTTGTCTTATTGTCAGGATGTTTGTCGCGTGTTTTTTTTTGTTCTATTTATGAGCTTTGTTGTGTCCTTGGTACTCGTTCTATTACGTTTATAGCCCTGTGCGTGATTTCAATCCAAATTAAAGATAAGAAAAATTGAATATATTATTCAATAAGATTTCGTTTAAGTATTTATTGGAATTCTGAGTAAACCAACTACTTTAATTTTGTACTTGCGATTTAATTAAAAACAGCTAGCGGTAATAAGAAATATGTCTTACTATAAACTATGACCTCATTTCGAAGAAGGACACGTACAAAACATAAAATATCCCAGATAAAGTATGAACCTATAATTCACTTGTTATTTGTTATTGATTCCCTACAGGACATTTCTGGGCTTTTTATAAAGTTACACGATTTATACGTTGGTATTTCCGAAAAGTTACTTTGGATAATGAAGAATTGTATCTTCAAGATATGCAATATTCTTCTTAATTTATGTCATGAGACATGGAGAGAACATGAAAAAACCCCAATGACGGAGATATATTCTAATTATTTTGATAATTTATTATTTAAAAAAGTAAGTTCTTACATAACTTAATGTACTGTTTAAAGCAGGTGTAATGTACAAGCTAAGGGCAACACATTTATGTGATTTGATATTCATCTGTTTTTTCTGTGTGAACATTCTAAATTGCAATCGAGGTGTTTTATCTTACATGGAACATACATATAAATCAGGGTGTTTCAGAGTTCTTTATCAGGTATGTAATGTGTAATAGAAAATAGTTATGTAATTCAGATTTCGGATAGGGATTAGTTGAACTGAGCGTTTGTAGCGAATCCTATCACTCGAGGGGGACTTAAAAAAATCATATCTATTTTTATGTCAACATGTCACATGAACGAATTGAACCAGTACACCTTGCGTAGTTAGTTAGAGCTTCAATTCCCTGTAGAAATAAATCGATTTTGGTGACAATGAACGTCACTCTATAGGTTGTGTGAACTTTTTCATTGACGTTATGCGTAGCTATTAGAGTACAGTTACAATCATATGATTTTACAATCATTGCGTATCCTAACATGTTTAGTATTTAAACTTTTGAGTCACAACACTTCAATATTACTTCCCTCAATGAATTTAAATAAGACAGTTTTTCATTTATCATACACCGTAAGGGCGTGTCAAGTATAGGAAGTTCACCAGCCTCAATGAAATAGTGACGGTAAAAATGTGGTTTTTCATCGCGTGACAGTCTTAATTTTAATGTTGCTCATATTACTTTTAAAATGCCATTAATAAAAATTCTAAAGAATGTAATTGTCTAGTATCATCAAATAATGAATTATTAGAGTAATTTATATGTATTTTTGTATTACATATGAAATATATATTTTCTTACATTTATATGTTACACACAAGTCGTAAACATTCACATTATTAACTTGTTCCGTTTTAAGGAGGTTTTATGGCTTGAAAAATCCTTTCCATTACTACTTTTAATACCTGAAAACTTACTCGTGGAATGACGACTTTTTTCATCACTGTCCTGTCTTAAGTTCGGTCTTAAAGGGATCAAACATATTTCAAAAGTTTTAACACTGTAAAATATTGAATTTACCTTTTTCATTTTATTTATTTTTAATGAATTTACTATTATTGTCGGTATGTATTATTACGAAGCCATGATTCTGTGGATAATGAAAGTTTTGAAATTTTTTGTATGTAATAAATAATATTATTGGTATAGTATTTGTAAAAGATTACAATTTTTGAGCAGTATCTATAATTTAGACGGAGCTCAATAAAACCTTTCTTAAACTTGTTGAATACACATAAAAAAGCTTTCTTAGGAAATTTAAGTTAAATAAGCAAAGTTGTATGAAGTAATCCATATATGCACTTTTCATTCTTGTGTCAACTGCACGGCCAACCATTAAACAGCAAATACAAATCATAAAACACTTCTTTTTTTGCAAAATCGTTTTGAGGGGGAAATTATTTAAAGGGGGGTTGGGTAGGTTAAATTAAAAAATTATACATTTTTTTTTTATTTAAATTTTTTTTTTCTGTGTTTTTTTCTGTACATTTTGACAAAAAATTTTTTAATTCTGACGATGGGAAGTTTTAAAAGAAAAATATACAACTATTGTCTGACGCTGCAATTTTTACCAAAATTTGTTCTATTTAAGGGCAATACTATTATTTATTGTTAAAATTAACTAGCATCCAAAAAAAAGTTGTTTTTCTTTCAATGGTTGGCTAACTGAAGTATTGTGCCAATAAACGCAAAAAAGAGAAGTAAGAAAACATTGTTTGTTTACATTCATAGTTTATTCTTTATTGTGAAAACCCAAAAGAAAAATACACATTACAATTATTTTTTAAGTTTGTGTTGTGTTTTGAAAAATAATTATTCAAAATCCCTAGGAGTCTAGTGTTTTAAAGAAAAGGAAAGGGTTTTGTAAGAAGACAGTAGAAAAACTGAAATTAGGCAAGTCCTAATGTGATGTTTTGGGAAGATTGACTAGTCTAGATAACCAGTTAGTGCTTCAAAAGAAAAAATGGAAATATTCCCAATAATACAATTTTTGTTGATGGTGAGCCTATCTGCTATAAATAGTTGATTTGAATATTTGTTGAAAAAAATTTCTAATAAGCAGTTTGAAAATTGCCAGAACAATTTATTTCAAAGTCGGTAGGCGTGTTGGACTTTTCTTACAGGTGATTTTACGTTCAGGTTGTATACAAAGACATTGTTTATATGAAAAATTTCTGTCTTTTCCTGTAACCCATCAACAATAAAGTATGACCTAAATGTTAGGTTAGTGTCGGTATGCGTACTATTGAAGGGGCCAGGTCGTGTGAAATCTTTGCGGCGTGCTAAACTTGCCTAAAACCTCCCCACAAAGTTTATGAATAATTAGAGTTTAGGTCTACAGGAGGGTTTGTTTTTTCATTTATGAAAGAGGTTAAAAAGCAGTTTAAAATAAATGGGAAAAAGGGGTTTGTGTGTTGCCATCGACGGCACTTGGCAAAAGCGGGGGCATACATCTCAAAAAGGCGTTGTAACTGCTCAAGTGTTTATACTGGTAAGTTATAGATGCGTCATACTGTCTAAGTACGTCTTTTTAGAGGGCAATTTTTCTAGCCCATGATGATAATTGCATGTAATTACCAAGGGAAAGTGGGGGTAGGGAAAGGGGTTGGAGCCTGTAAAATTTTTCAAGGGTCGGTTCCAATTTATGAGTTCGCTATTTTGAATATTTTGGAGACGGCGACTCAAAAGGGTTTGCTAGGTATAAAAGCATGCCTTTATGGTAATGACTGCCGTTAAAAAATTAGAGTGCATTGGAATGCCCAAAAGGTAGGGGGCACCGCCTAAGGACATTATAACAAAAAGAAGGTAAGGCAAAAAAAATTGAGGGAAAAAAACCTTAGGCGGGTCGCAACCGACTAACGATCTGCTATTTATCAATTCAGAAATACTACGGATTAGCCATACGCAGAAATATAGGGGAATTTGAATGACTGAAACAAGCTATTGGGCAGAATACTACCATTTACTATCAAGTAACTCTAATCCCACATGGACTTTTTCCCCTAGGAAGGATAGTTTGGGGTAAAATAAAAATCATTGCCAAAATGAAAAATATTTTATCATGAAAAACATTTTCACCCAACTTGCCATAATGGAGAGGCTTTAAACCTATTTTCAAAGATCTTAGTGTCCTACCTTCTAAAAAAAATGCTTACATGGTAAATCACAGAATCCCCAAGATCTGTGAACAAATAAAATTGGACTCCCTACCGAAAACCGTGTTTGTAAGCAATCACAACTTTACTAGGGGTATATGATCCCTCAATACTTTTAAAAAAGGAAAAATAGCAAGGGGTATGGGATTTAAAGGGGGTTGGTATGCCCCCATCCTTCCCCTGTTAATTTTGGCCATTTTTTGTACTTTTTGTCAGAAAATTTAAAACTATCATCATCAAACTTTAGGGCATATATTTAGACCCTTTTTTAACATTTAGAGCGGAAAAAATTAAAAAAGAAGTTTTTATTTAATTTGTTGTAAAAAAAAATTTTTTAATTTTTTTTGTAAAATAATTTTAATTAAAATTTTTTTTAATAAAATTTAAATAGTTTTTTTATAATGTCTTCCGCCAAATTGTGTACGGCTTAAGTACATGTGTATTTTTTTTTATGTTAATCGGGATCAGTGGATCTTGGAAAAAGGGTACATAAGTGAAAAAAAGTTAATTTTCGGGAAATCGCCAGCTAAAGGCAAACCACACAAAAAAGTGAATTCCGACCTTTATTAAAATTTTTATGAATCCAGCTGCTAACTAGGGTTATCGGATCCCCCAACTCTTCCCATGATCATCCAGTTTCCTTTTGGCACTTGAGCGGTTCCCTTGATTTTTTTTGCGACTTCGGAGCCATTTTGAGCTTTTTGTAAGGAGCTATGCCAGCTTTTTTTTCGCTTTACAAAAAATTTGTCCAACAGCATTTCCCAAATGTTTGTAAAACCTACATTTTGCCAATTTTCCCTTTTTTGAAGGAACTTATGGCTCATACATCCCAAGTGCAAGGTGTGTATGCCAACAAAGGAGTTTTTTTGGGAGGGGAGCCCGATTCTTGGGTTTACGGCACATTTGGGTTTTGTGACTTACCGGGGGACATTTACGAAGCAAATCAGGGATTTTTTTTTAGGACAAGGCAAAAGGGGTACCAAAACCAAAAAAATCTAATATAGTTTGGAAAAATGTTACTATAACAAATATTCAGTTGCAAAGGAAACACTAAAATTTTTGGATGTGTATATTTTCAAAAAAAAAAAAAAAAAAGTTCCCATTCATCGGATTTTTAAAAGTTTTTGATTAAAATGTCAGGAATTAGTCATAGAATAATAAAAAATTTAAAACACGAAAATTTATAAAAATTTCATTTTTTGGTACGAACCCCCTTAAGAAAAATGGGATTGATTGTTGGCAAATTTGTGTGTGCTATGAAAAATAAGAATATCCGGCTAAAAAAAGGCTCACGCATATTCGGGAAATTGCAAAAAAAGTAGACAAAACCCGTGAAAGTGCTTTAAAAGGAATTGGGAAGATGAATGGAAGATTTTGGGGGATCCTTGTCCCAGTTAGGGGCAGGATTCCATTAAATTCAGTTTCATATTACCAAGTAGACCAAAAAATATTTTAAATTTAACTTATTTCCCGGAATTTATTTTTTTTCTTATTACCTTTTTTTTCAGGAAGTTTAGAAGGATCATTATGAAAAAAAAAAACCACTTAAAAATTTTCCCACAATATACCATTGTAAGCGCGAAAAATTTTAAAAAAAAAACTTTAAT
>NW_025789559.1:0-7856 GCF_021130785.1 Homalodisca vitripennis
TGTACAGTAGTTTCAAGTTTCGTTTCACCTGTAATTTCGTCAAGACTAAACCAAACAAGAACTGTATATAACTAGAACACTAAAGAAAATATCTAATAATCATATTAAATTTATTGTATTAGAAATAATAATTGATAGACTTTACCAATGTATCTTGGACCGTGTCCCGCATGTGTTATCCAATACAAGCGTGCCGATAACATAAGATTTCATTTATTACTTCTTTTGCATTTTAGTTATAAGCTCACAATGGTTGGATCCATAACAATAACAGTATTATGTTAGGAGAGTATACAAGGGCTAGATAGAATTTAGTTAATTAAAATAGTTTTTACTCTTAGTGTAATTGGTTAATGTTCATCTTCTTATTTTCTCATGTTACCCAGTTTCAAGTTCTGTTAATGGCAATTTTTTTGATGATTTTTAAAATTTAACAAAACAGTGTCAGAAAATACACAGAGTTACAGTCCCAAAAACTAAGCAATGCTCTTTTCTTCTTTGTATAAATTGAAGTAGAAGAAGTAAATAATGGTTTTTTATAAATGAAACTCCATTGATTTCCTTTAAAATGTGGATTAGAACTCCACTTCATATAACGTTACGAACTCGAACATTACACTTATAGAATTAAAATATTATTTAGCTTTTATTCACGTTTAAGGAATTAGCATCTGTTACTATGCTAAAGCAGTCCTTTCATACTCTTGTGATTTCATTATGACCTGGAACACAAACAAATGGAATAGGAATATCCAGTTAAATCAAGATTCTGAAGGAGTATTAAAACCCAATGTCAGTTTAATAAGTCAACAACACATTTTGTATTCTTAAAATAACACTAAATGTTTTCTCCTTAAACAAGGATTTGTGTAAAACAAGCATCAGGTCTCTTCTGAAAAATATTTAAACTTGAATAAACTATAAATGTAAACATGAATTCATCAATAGAGTATGAAATAATTTTTATAGGTTACAATATCAATTACATTTTAAAATTGATTTGAATATATCTGAGTACTTAGTGTTAAATGAAAGGAAATATGGCGTTAGTTGATGATGGATTATTAAATTGAGTGAAAATGTATTCAGTCTAAACATTTATTATTTACTCAGTATATATATACAAAAGTTACTACGCAAGCTAAAGGCTTTTTAGCGTTTTACTGTTGAATGGCCTCAAGCATTTTTTTAAAAGTTTTGACGATTGTGTAATTTGAATTTTATTAAGTTTTCAAACAAATCTGTGGAGATTTTGATGCTTACGATTAATAAATATAAATTACCTAATATTGCCTCTTTTATAAAATATGTAATAATTACATGATAGGAGCCTACTTCCGTTATTATAAGAATAATGAAACCTTTGTACATGGTTACATAAGTACATAATAATACATACTTTGTATGTTTTTTTTTTTAAATGAACGGTTTTTTTTTTAATTGTTATTACTCACACTATTGAAAATTATTTAATTTTAGCTAATGGTTTCAAGCTATAACTCTATGTCGCTCATTCGGGCTTGTGAAAATTTGCGAAACTATTTTTATATTTTGAGCCCAGTATAATTTATTTTAACTCAAATCACTATGTATTACACATTTATCATTGTGAGTTCGTTTTCATTTTTCCTTAAACTACACAGTTTACTACATAATAAGATACATATATAAAAATGTCAATCTTAGAAGTAATTAGCTGTCCTACATTATTATTACATATGATGGTGCTATATATAAAAATGTTCTGTTTTACATTTATTTTTTCTGTGTTTTGTTAATAGTTTTCACTTTAAGGCACTTATTTTAAAATGTCAAATAAAAGTAATACTGTTAGAAACAAACTTTATCTATTCAGCACAACAAGTCTAGGTTTCTACGATCTATTAAAACAGTTCCTCTCACCAAAATCATACTGTTCACTCTTTGCAAATCAAAACTGACGTTTTATCTTCCACTATTGCTTCAAGTTCATTTTCTTGTAGAATTTGCCACCTTGCTATAAGAAAGCAGCTTCAGCGGCTGGTTGGAGTGTGTCACATTTCCAAATCCAGAATTATTATGTTGTCTCAAAGAGATTAAAAATATCATGATGACGATGATGTCATTTAGGAAGAGTGCTGTCGAGCAGTCCAAGGAGGATTAATTTATGTTTAGTACCTCCTTATTATTATGAACAAGACGCCAAACGCAAACCTCGAAAATCACACCTTGGTAATTTATCGAGGCTTAAATGAGAATAATGTAAAAATAAATACACTAATAGATTTAGTATTCTAGTGTTTTCATATAGCTTCTGTAATTTGTAAAACATATTCCGTTGTACTAAACAAGCATGCATTTCTAATCACTCTCTGTTATTCAGTTTTGATCTTATACTTTAAATAGAATGAAACAATGAATGGGATCACTCATTGTTTACGAACATTAATTTTCTCTAAAGTGTAACAAGGGACACATTACATTTCGACAGCCAGAAAAATACCACAATGTTAAATAATGCAAAGAAAAGTTTTAAAACTATTGGTCATAACAAAAAAAAAAACACAAGTTTATATTTTTATTATCCTGTTTATAATATTTCAGCCCACAATATCAAATCTATACGGTCAACTTTACATATGAGTTCAAAATCCACATACCTTTGAGTTTCTAACTGAATGTTAATGAATGGTATAATTTTAGTACTTACCTAACATTCTTTTTTATTTAATTCACTTCACCCCAATGGGATTGATGTTTTAAAGACTAATTAATAATAAAATTACAAAATATACGCAAAACTCCTTGCCCCTTAAATGTGGTTTGTGGAAGCTTCGCGTCGCTTCGACTCTCTCTATCTTAGATCTAAAAAATTACAAGCATTTTATTGCTAGAAAGGCGATTTCAATAAATTTGATAAAGAACGTAATAATATGTGCATTATTTTTCTCTTAATAATTTATTATTGGTACCTTATATTATTTATTGAAAACTTTTATTGATTTGAAAATGAACCTATGATATGACGACATATTATATAGCATATATGGTTAATATATAATATATTGTATGTGTGGTCTTATATAATACTTAAGTTAGTATAATAATTGTATAATAATTTAAAATAGTAAACAAATAGATAATAGGGCCTCAGTGTGTTTTGGAACCTGACTTATGAGCTTCAGGAGATTTAATTTGTGCTTTTTTAATGTTAATCACCATCACCCATAATATTAAAAAGTAACAATTTATATTATTTAAACTCATAACATATATAACATAAGCCTACTTTGTCAAATAGAGAATTTATTATCTTTGAATGTAATATTTCAGAGTTGGATATATTTCAGTTATAATTTCAATTGTAATTAACATAAGTGGAATAAGCGTAATATTAACTCAATAAGAAAATATAAGGAATTAACAATTTGGTTATTACTCTTGAATTTACGACAAAAATTTTTGGGTTTTTACAAAAATATTATAATATGAGTTCATGTTACAAAGAAAGAAACAAAAATTGTTCCATTCGGTATGAAACGACATTACTATAAACGATAAACAATTTAATTTTAAGAGAAACACTCAAAACTCTTTCTTAGCCCTCACGTAATATGGGCAAACAATAGTAATGTAATTTTGTCATTATAAATAACGCAACACACAAGCTGAGAAGAGTTTCCAAAGGTTCAAGGACATTGGCCGAGAGGGAGCCGAGAGCCGGGGTCGAAGGCGGCTGATGAGGATGTTCAAGTACAGTGGACAGCGAAAGAAAAAAAGGCCGGCCCACTGTTGAGTAGTTGATGAACAGTGCCGACTGCTTGTATTCTATCAGATGAAGTTTGCAGTCCTCCGCATCAAGTTGAGAGACAGGAAGATAACTCCCATGCCAACCTGCCCATATCACCTAATACGTTAGTTACCCACCTAACGTGTTGGGATCACCCCAAATTTTTATAAATCCACATCTATACACCTTGGGGGATCACTAAATCTTCCCTTTTGATTGCTGGCTTTTTTAAATACAAAAAAATAGAGATTAAATGGTTGAACTTTTCCTAAACCTAGTTACTCATCCCAAAGTGTTATAATAAGGTTCTTCCATTGAAATTGGTTGCCCCCACAAGGAGAATATTAGATGATTTGTGTTCAAACGATAAATCTAAAATGCAATGCCCCCAACGTAACAAAAAAACACCCATAGACGACTTTTTTAATTTATGAGATAATTAATACATAGTAACGAATAACAAAAATGTAAAGATTAAAACCTCATGTTCTTAAATTTCTAATAACTGAATTTACGTATTAGTCAACATAATGAATTTGTAATATAATTTAATTGTTTTGTGGGGTGGATGAATTGAGTGGGATACAATACCATGCGTGATTACTTCTCTTTCAAGATTTTAAGATCATTGTAAATAAATTCTTTATACTTCTTTTAAACGACACAACAACACCTTTTTACACAATATGTAGTGTGTCCACCTTCGTTGTAATGGTGAATTAATTTTTCCATACATTTCAGCAGCCCGCATTAGAGGACGTTGTTTTTGACAAGCGTATAATTGTAAAGACGAAATAATAATGTGAATAAGAAATATTTTGATTTTAAGAAAGATAGATTTGATTTGAAAACACTGTTTCCAAAATCCAATCATTGTCCTGATGGTGGAATACAACGTTCATTAAAAACTAACAATCTGTAGCCTAAATATTCTTACTAAATTTTTGCATAAAACAATTAATAATAATAATGTTGTCCTTATATTTTCATCAAGCGTTTCTCAGTTACATACAGAACAAATGCTTTCTGAACAACTATCGTCAAAATACAACATATACATTGAAAATTAAATACAAATAAATAATGAAAATCTATACATTTTAAGCAAATTCTGCCTCATCTTATTCTTAAATGTAGCTATTGAACATTGTTTCACGTTTGGTGGGAGGTCGTTGTACAATTTTCGGGCCCGATAATAAGAGAAGCTCCTCCTTCCCAACTCCTGCCTAACTTTGGGAAAGTGAAGAAGATTCCCATGGCTGGGTTTCTGCGCTGAGAGACCTCATCCCGAATTGAGGGCTTCCTCACTAAGGTACTGAGGCTCCTGATTAACAAAGAGCCTTGTGGACCATGCAACACGTCATGACCCTGAAGACGGTCTCTATCCGACATCATCCCAGCAGCATCTCTGTAAGGAGAGACAATGCTCAAATTCGTTTCAAATTAAAAATGAAACGGGTTGCAGAGTTTTGCAACTTTTGAATGCGGATGCCTGTCTTCTCCAGAAATGCCTTTCTTTTTTTTCCCCCCGCTTTTTTTTTTTTTTTGGGGGGGGGGCTGGGGAACAGTAGGCGAAAAAGGACAGGACTAGTGACTGCACTGATTACGTAGATTCGCAGGATCAGGTAAAAGATCTCTAAATCTGTAGAGTCCACCTCAGTCTACCGAGTGCTCGTTGACTGGCATGCGTGACATGGTCAGAGAACGTGAGTCCGCTGTCCCAGCACCAACGCCAAAGAGTTCTCGCCCCCTATCAAATACAGCCAAAACTTTGGCCATCGAGCCTCACCACCAATCACTCCTCTTTCATCTGAGGGACTGGCCACAATGTTGTGTTGGGCGCCGTATGCAACACAGTTCACCTTGCCTATGTTTAGTTTCAGCCCATTCGCCATTGACCACCCCAATATTTTTCAAAGGTCGGAATTGATCATTTCAATGGCACGGGACACCATCTGCGATGGGTCATTACTCAAGTGCATGATTGCGAGTCGTCAGCATACAATTGAACTGTGCAATTTGGCACACAGCTTGGCATATCGGCTGTGTATCATATTGAACAGAATAGGCCTCCTAGGCAAACTACCTTGAGGAATGCCTCGATACTTCACATGCGGGGTTGATGTTTCACTCCCTAAACGCGTCAACTGCAGCCTTGAGTCTAAGTAGGACCTTTATCCCAATTGACTACGCTCAAGTCAAAGCCATAAGAGCTCAAATCTTCGCTAAAAGCAATTTCATGGTCCATTGAATCAAAGGCCTTTGGAATAATGCCAAACTTAACAATGGAGTTATATTTACCCCTGTCTTTGGCGTCAATCATATCCATGATAAGATTTGTCTAGGGCTGTACATTTACTATGATTGCGGCCTTTGAAGCCCGAAATTTTGCAGCTTCGGTAAAATATCCGATGTTTTCCATAAAAACTGTTCTTTTTGTCTTAATGGCCAATCTTTTCCAGTAATCTTAAAACATGGATGGGTGTATTGAATATGGGCCCATATGCTGGTCTTTCCTGATTGGCAGCTTTGGCCCTTTCGGTATTGGCCCCCCGAACAATACTAGTTTTTCCATGACTTTGGAAACCCGCTGCCAACCAGGGGAAACGTTTATCCAGGTGTGTAATGGCTTGGACTTGCGTAGGGGGCTCATTGTCTTGATCATGTCAATCGAAACCATCGCTGCCCTCAGACTTTAGATTTTATTTCATTCATTGCCGAATTATACGTCCTCTTCTACTGACAGCGTAAAACTTAAATTTATCTCTAATTTTCTCTCGGCCAATTGGTTGCTAAAAAATTCCCATTACGCTTTTTATCAATCTTCGGGGCCTGCTCCCATGTTTATAAAGTTTTCATTGATCTCATGCGCATTTAAGTTCTGGTGGGTTTGTTCGAGCAATCCATTGTTTGTACCAATATCATTTTGCTTAAGGCATGTCCAGAACTCCTTTGGATTTTGTGTAGAGGATAGCTTAATCAGAAAAAAAATCTCTTTTTTGCAATTCTGATCATATTATTCAGGGCGGTTTTCTTATTTCTTTGTACCTCTCCCTGACATCTATATAGCCTGTACTTCCAAGAATCTATTTCGCAAGTTTTTGTTGTAACCTTCTTCATCTTTCGGATGTAATCGTTTCGCCATGGGGCTTTTTTCTTGGACACTTTCCTTACATACTACAGGAGCATTTTTGTCATATACTTTCCTGTGATTATTTGTTATCCATGCCTCCACAATATCAAACGTCTTGTTCGTTCAATATACCATCCCAGTCACAAGCCGCTATCTCGTTTACAACTTTTTCTGGGTCACAGCTGCTAAAAATCTCTTATATTTAATAAATTTGTGTTCTATTGTGTTCTTTGTAGCCCAAACAAATGCAATAGGTTAACTTGTGATCTGTAATGCTTACGCCCCTATGATCCTTAGATACTCGAGACATCCGGACGCCGTTTCTCTTGACCTCAACTACGACCTGTCCACAAATGATGTGGTCTAACAATTGTGGTCGAGGTTGTTGTCACTCTGGTGGGGGCGTCATTGAAATCTGTGACGTATTGGATTCTTTCAAGAGTCGGCAGTTAATATCGAGATACATTGCTTGTTTTTTGACATGAGCTCAACATTTCATATCTCCTAATCATATCACACCCCCTCACTTCGATCGCAATATCCACGACCAGAGAGTGAAAAACAATTGTATTCACACTTGTGATTGTGAATAAATTTACAGCGGAAATGGATGTGGACATAAGCGGCATTTTGAGTTTTTAATGAACGGGTAATTTGACACAAAGGTCGTGATAGAGTATACAAGAAAACTTGGACATTTATACGGCGAATTCAAGGAACTAATTCTGAGTGCCAATATTATTAATTTTAGAAGGCCATTCATTGCGGAGTTGGAATGGAGAGGAGCTAATTTAGATCTATAATAATAATAATAATCTAAGTTTATCTGAGGATTCTTTGTGTTGTATGTAGAAGAGTTTAGTCTGCTTTGCACTAAAAGGCATGGCTGGATCCTTGTTTTCAATATATATTATACTGTACCCCTTTAATAATAATTATAAACGTTTTTTTAAA
>NW_025789560.1:0-6712 GCF_021130785.1 Homalodisca vitripennis
TGCTAAATGGCGGTGTGATATATGTTCCAGAGGTTAGTCCGACTTTTTGAGTGTCGCCACGAAATTTTTTTTGGGTTTTAAATTTCGAGCAATTTTGTTATTATATTATAAACTCAGAAATATACAAGTATTGGTTATGGAATAAGGAGGTGTTAGAAGAGTGAAAATACCCCATTTTAGAGGAAGTAAGTTAAAAATTATGTTGCAGCAAGATGGAGCTCCTCTGTTACGAAGGCGTCGGTTATATATTTTTTAAACAGATTCAGTAAATTAATATTTATTACTTTGGGTTGTCGTTCGTTTCAGCATATAGCAACCATTACAGAAATCCTTAAACTCGAAATGTTTTCAGTAAAGTATTTATTTGAAACGATTTAAACTAAAAAAGGCCATTGTGCAATCTCCATCTTACTGAAAATAATTGTATACCTTGCTTCCTCTAAACGTGGGTATTTCCACGTTCAATACTTTCTTATTTTATACGAATGGTTGTATTTTTCTAAATGTATAATACAATAACAAAATTTGCTCGAATTAAACCAACAAAAAATTTTGATGGCAAACACTTTATTTAAAGAACAGTTTTCACAGTTTTTACACCAGATTATGTGACAAAAGTGGCTGACCTTAAAATTGAATATTCTTTAAAAAGTTTATAAATAATTTAATTGTCTTCAAGCTACATCCCCGAGTGAGTTATTTTTTCACTTCGGAATTCGGAGGCTTTCAAAAGTAGGAAGTACTAGATGTCAAGGTCTGAGTTTCTCGAGACCGAAAGTTCCAGAGGTCCGGAATCTTAAAGACTAGGAAATTCAGACGCCCGAAGACTAGAGGCCAAGACCTGTTGATGTAGACGTAATTTCAAGTAGCCACACCTTAGCAGCCTTGTACCTTTAAGAGGCTGTAAAATTTTATATTATAAAAGCTTCTATATAATCATGGGCTTCCATTAGGCTGAAATTTTTAAAGAGGTCTATATTCCAAATTCTGCCTAGTACCGGGCCCTTAATAGTACAATAGGGCCGAAATGACATAATCTGAAAATTTTTTCAGATTATTATTGATATATTATACAATTAATCTTTAATTGAGCTATAATAAACTAACTACTAACACCTTTGTATCTTTGTTTGCAGGATCTGAAGCAGTGTAACAGATGTTAATAAAATACTCTCGAAGGAGAATGGATTGAAATTTAAGGTTTGAAATCTCATGATCATTAAGCATCCTTTTGACCTTTACATTTCCAACCATTGTTTGGACGTGTAAAATTTCAATACCCGGGGTATCATCAGATTCCCGGGTGTCCAATTTCCCTAGCGAATCGCGTTGTTTCCGGGGGGTTTTACGGATGAAGTAATTATATCCTAAAGGCCCGGTCTTGCGTAACAGTTCGTTCGAAAATCGCCCGACCGTTCGAAAAGAAAGGCGTCGTCCTGTGATCATAACTAACGGTCCGAAACGCATCATCATAAATTTAGCAAATTAATTACGCTTTTGAATTTAATGCTTTGAAGTCATCTGGTGGAGTGGATCGGCCAATAACAGGGTGACCTCGGGCTGCGGCACCGGCTTTCGGATCGATGCAAATCGGGACGGGACGGGACAGGTCGTGTGGGGATGAGCGGTCAGGTCGTGCCCGGGACCGGGAAAGTGAAACGGATATTGTTAGTCATCCCCCACGGTGCGTGGGACTCTGGTGAGATTAGTTTGTTGGGCAATGCGCATGTTACGTCCATATGTAGTAAGTACATGCGTCGCGCGCGGCGACACGGTAGGACTTTTACCGGTAGTAAGATGCCTATGCGTGGTCCAGGGCCAGATGGGATTTTCAGCAATTTTGGCAAATTATCAGCCATATGCCGGTTACTCAAGTGGTGTAAGTTTGAGAAATTGGAATGTCACTTTTTATTTAAATATTTTCCCTTAAAACAAAATTTACAAATATGTTGTGTATATTGTAACGCCAACATCTGTGTGCTGGGGAGGCTAATGCTAAATGCATAGTGGACGTATTTATATCATTATTTAATACATCACTCATTATTTTTTAACAGTGGAAATGAAGTGCTTTATTTAATAAATGTTTACATGATTAGTATAGCATTTTGTTTTATCAAACTTTGTGCTTTACATGTACTTAGGTATAATTGTTTAAATATGAATGTGTTTGAGTGGGCTGATGGGGGCACCTGTTGAATTGAGAATCCCTTAACGATTGCGATACAATCTATTTGTTTAAAAGGGTTATTATTAATATTATTCATACCCTCCTTCAAAAAATTGGGGTTCTTAGGGGTATATTTTTAATAGGTATAATATGACTTACAAAACAGACCTTATCCAATATAGCATCAATGAAGTTCATTTTGTCTTTCTTCATTTAAAGACATCTCATTTCAAATTACCCTGAAAATCCCATTTTTGAAACAAGTAAAGTGTCGATGATCCCCAAAAATCTCGTTTGGGAAATGTAAACATTTACTGAAGGAAAACCCTTTCTTTGACTTTTAATAAGGTAAAAATACGATTTCAATTAAAATAAAGCTTTAATATTTGTACTAAATTAACGAAATAAAAAGTATAAAAAACCTAATTGGATAAAATTAAAGTTACTCAAAGTTAATATTAAATACATTTGGAAAGCGGGCCAAATTTTAAGGAACATATACGCCAGACAACTAATTCTATAGTCTACATTATAATCATTTCCCCCTTTTTTGCAGGCCTTCTGAATTATAATGTGTAATATTTCGTAAGCAACGGAAGGAATCTTTCAGATTTAAAACTTTATATCATAGTAACTGATACAATTCAATAGTTGAATATTGATAGGTACTCGTATATGAATTGGCCGTTATGTTCAATTTAAATTTTACAATACATATTATTATAATTTGTCCTTATGTATAAAGGTTATGTAATCTGTCTTATCAGCAAAGCTTTTAATTACACTTTTTAACTCATAAGACAATATTCTAAGAAAATATATCCTTTTAAACTTGTTTTACATAACCTCGCCTTTTACATTCAATTGCATAGTTTTATATCACATAATTACTTTTAGTATACTTAAAAGTTATGTAATAAAAGAATATGTGATATTTATTGGCTTTGAGTAACTTCCATTTAATCAAGATAATATTTGTTTAATTTTTTAAAGAGTAATGTTGAGTAATGTCCTTCTCATTCTTAACCCTTCATACTTTAGATATTAGGGTTATGAGCTATGTATCTTTAGCTGTATACGAATTACACAAGAACAGGCTTTGGTTGCAGATAGGCTTAATATCCCGATGCGATTAATTTACTTGTAATGTTGTGGTTTTTTTATTATAAAATGGTCACTTTGGAGAGATGTTTTTATTTGATAAATTTAGTGTTGAAAAAATTAGAGATCCCATTCTTCGAAAGAACGGTTATCTTCGAACTCAATGACTTCGTTCTAAATGTATGTTTCTTATTTTTATGTAATTACTATTATCAATCTGTAATAAAATAATTTAAAAATTATTGTACTGTTTTTAGAAACAAGTTTGACACTAAGAGTTCATTACAAAATTTAACACTGAAAGTTCGACAAGTTTTCTACGAGGTTTATATTTACATATTAAATATACATGATATTAAAAATGAGATGTATTATATATATATAAAATTATAGCATGCTAAACAGAAACCATTTTCATCACACAATTAATAAGACGTTTTGTTAAATGTAAGCGAATTAAATATATGCTTGAAATTTCAGACTGGAATTAAATGCCAGAAATTGTTAGATTTAAATTATCACAACAATTTACATTAAAATGTTAAGCAATAGGGCCATATAAAACAAGGGGACGGGATTCTCATTTAAAGTTGTAAATTTACATTATTCTTGTTTTCCATAATATATTTATGTCGTTGTTGGCGATATGGTAAGTCTTTGCATAAAATCTATTTCAAACGACCAGATGGAATATGCACGGGTTGCATGTCAAACGCAGGACGCAAAGCGGCCAGCCGGCACAGAAAGCGCCATGTAATGTTGGTAATAGTAGTTTTACCGCATCAATCCGAGAATGTGGCGCTTTCAATTCTTTTCCCATATCCAAGTGCGGATGGGAAAGTGCGCAAGGCTTTACACAGGTAATCCAATCCGGAAGTGTTACGGTTGAGAATTGCTGTCAATGAAATGTTTGTACCCAAAATTAGGCCGTGCGGAGATTCCGGACAGTAATCTTTAACCAAAGTGCACCTTCGCAGTTAAATAAGCAGATCATAAGTATGCGGAACTCATATAATTACGTGTACAGTTACTGTGATGCGAAACTCTTTAGGTAAGTTATGGACTTTGTTTATTTCTTAGTGAAAACTTATAGTTATCCTTCATTATATCAATAAAAAATACGAGACTAGGAGTATTCAGTTACAGTTAGAAGGAATATCCGTCACCCTTAAAAGAATTGGTCCTCTAATATTTATAATCAGATAAATTTAGACAGGAATTATGTTCTTTTTCCACTACTCTGTTTCAAAGAACAATTTAATTTTATTTTGAGAGAGAATTCAAATTCAAAATAAAAAAATGAATGGTTTAGTATATGGCAGGAAAACCATAATAAATAATGCAAAGAACTGTTATGAAATATCCCAGATAAAAACTGACGGTTGATTTTTACACATGGTATTTAAGTAACAATATGTGTAGAGAATAAGATTATTAGATCAATTTTCTGATTTAACATACTTCCAACTTCGTAACGTGTAAATACATATCACATATGACAAAAAAGTCTTAAAAATTTGAACTTGATATTGTAAGGGCTTCTTGGATGAGGGGGGAAAGAAGAGATTGATCATTTATATGATGTCAATACAATATGATCCTCTATAATATGATGATTTATTTTTTAGCCGACATACATTCACACTATGATACACAAGGATGTAGAAAACTTTAAGTAAAAGGACACGGTCTGCCACCAGACATTTTGAGAATAATATAAGAGGCTACTGTTGCAACCCATTAAGATGAATAAAACGACACAACGAAATATCGAATGACTCGGACAGTACGCAATGAAAGAGTTAATCACAGACAATGCGGCATGAATTGACCCTTTGCACTATTGATCCCACAAACCAATACAGTTGTACGGAAGTAAGGACTGCCCTTTTGAATCTGTTGATATCCCAGAATTCAATCGGTTTTTTCTTTTGAGCAAGAGGAACCTATTTACTAAGTTTCAAGTTTCTATGACCGTTCTATCAACGAAGGGTTCTCGCAGAGACGGAAAGGCGGAGGATACACCTTTTGACCCCAAAATCAATTGGGTTATTCTTTGGGACCCTTAGGGCAAAATATACTGTAATTGGTTTCAAAACACTCTCGAACCTTTTCTATCAAGATTATATGGCCCAGACTGATGGACAACGACACAATTTTACAAGGGTCCAATCGAGTCCTTAATGGAAAAGGTCATTGCCTAATTCTTTATTTGCTAAAACTTACTTTTAGAAATGCATTCCCCTCCACAGAGGTAGATAAGGAAGAATATCTAAGACAATGGGGGGACAGGGATAGATTCATGTTTAAAAGTAAAGAACTGAATGGCACCCACAAATCTAATGTTCTGCCAAGGTCTTTCACGACCAGTTAATGACCAGTTAACGTATTATTATTTTATTTTTATTTCATAGATGCTCTTTATACCAAAATAAATAAATGAGTATTAATGTTACCAAAGATATATTATAGCTTATATTTAAACATAACAAGGACATATTAAGATAATATTTTTACCACTTTAACATCACTTCATTTATGACATATTTTGGCACATTGTCTCTGTTTTCCATAGACATACCAGATTTTGCAGAACTTTTTCAAATACATTAATGAATATGTACTCCAATGTTCTTAAGTTTGACCAAACAGAGCAAAGCTGTCTTCGGGTTTGGACGGCCAGCTGTATTAGAGTGTGTGGTGGTAAGGGTCTATAATCTCCAGGGACACGTTTCAGAACAGAGTATTCATTATTTCAATGCCTAAAACAAAGTGTACTACGGGTACCTCTAGTACTGTTTCTTTCTAAACATCAACCCTAACAAGTTGATGGCCAAGGCGGTCATTGGAAAAAAACACAAATCATAGTGAATGACCACAGACCGTCTGTGTTGAAAGCTAAACGGTGGAGCAGCAGACCATGAAGCGGGTAATTTTAACGAATGCGGGTTAGCAAATTAGTTCCATAGAATGATTCTTAGTGGGAAATTTCCCCCATAAATAATATAGACTATGGTAGGAAATCATGAGGGTTTAAGTAGGAGTAAATACGTAGGAAAGTTTACGGTACCTTTCATTTCTTAAGGGAACGAAAGTCATTTAGGTAATTTGAATGGTAAGATATCAGTGCTACTAATCTTTTTTGCATAATCTGCCTAATTGGGGCATGAGGAAAGAGATTTTCCCTTAAATTTTTTTACACGTTTTGATTAAAAATTTTTTGTAAAGTGTTTATCATTAATTTTCCAATATTGCCCTTTTTTATTTTTAACATAAGAATGAAATTAAAAATCTCCCCTTTATGTGGTTTGAACATGTTAATCCCAAACAATTTATTACTTTATAGAATCAAATCAATTGCCCTTTATTTATTTTAAAACTCCGCCAATAAAACGTATTTGCTTGTGATGAAGTATTCGATCTGCCCCATTTGTTGGGTAG
>NW_025789561.1:0-8004 GCF_021130785.1 Homalodisca vitripennis
TTCAAGGTCTTTTAAAGAAAAGGAAAACTGACTCAGCTATTGTTAAAAATTGTATACTAGACGTAGTATATGGCACTAGTATTTTTTTCCCTTCCTGTTTTCTACTAAAACCATTTGCCAATAACATTGTTTGTATACAGTTGTGAAAAAACTAAATATTTTCAATAATTTCTTAAGTCATCAGGAATATTTTGGAAGAGTACGTGAGCTATATAATATGAGTTTGTTGTGTTGATTGTTTTGTAGATTTTTGGTGTGTATATATCCTATACTACTTTGGAAAACGTGTAGAATACTTATGGATTTCTGATTCTAAAAAACTGGAAAATTTGTTTTTAAAATGCGTATAACATTAGTTGTTTTACATAAAGTTGTCTGACTTCAAGCACTTTAAACTCAGAGTCAGAACAAATAAAAACTGAAGGTATATCTGATTGGTTTCTTTAACGCGGCTTTAATTATAGATTTTTTGAGTTAATTTGAATTGGTTGAATTTTTGAAAGGAAAGGGCCCCGCTCCCCAAGAAATGTATTCCGTATTGAGATAATTGATTGAACGTTAAGCATTAATAAACAGTTTTAATTTGGGAAAAAATTTAGAATTACGAGATAAGTTAGAAAACATAAACAATACACTTGCGCAACCTGTATTAATATACTTCGAAACTTGTCTCCTCCAACTTAGCCTATTGTCAAAAATAACCCCGTAAATATTTATATTCCCTATCACCTCTTCATAAGGGCTTGTCATCTACATGGAACTCCAGTGCACTGAAACTAAATTGTATGTAATTGTTAATATCATATCCACTGGGTCTCTGATTAGCCCGAAGTGAAAACAGGCCACTGTGTTTAGTTTTTGATACATTAACCGTCAGCAGGTTTTGGTCAAACCACTGTTTAAACAACACGGAGTCCTCTCTCTGCATTTAGGTAAAGTTTCATTCCCATTATTTCCTTCAATAACCTAGCGCGAGTCTCATCAAGGCATATAAGTAAATACTACAGTTATGCTATGTTCAACTTTGCTTTTAAATTATTTTATATAAATTAAAAACAAAAGATGGGTTCCTACTGGTACTTCCTTGAATAACTCCGAAATCAATATTCTTTAGATCACTTTGCGGCCCCGTTTATAGATACCACCTGCTGTCTGTTAAGAGAGATAGCTTTTAAACCAACTTAGGCTCTTTTACCTTTAATACCAACAAACTCTAGTTTTTTAATTAATAAAATGTTCCTGTCTAAAAGAATCAAAAGCCTTAGCTAAATCAATAAAAACCATTTGAGAGCGCTTGTTTATGTTAAGATTATCATGCAGCTTATGTGTGTCAGTCTGAGAAATAATGTCATTGTACGGTCAGATCACCTATGAAGCCAAATTTGGGTTTTTCAGATATAATTTTATTTTTTGAAACAAATGATTTAGAAAGTTGTTTCCTTACACATTTTTCGAATGACCTTTGACACAACACTTAAGCAATGATATAGGCCTATATTGAACAGCAAGTTCCCCTTGCAAACCTTCTTTAAAAAAGAGGGATTACTTTAGCAAATTTGAAAACATGTCAGGAAAAAACACCTTCTAGTAAACTAGAGGTTGACTACTTCCCAACAAAGCTTTTTTAAATACATTCAAAGTTAGTTTTAATCATGTCCTGGCAGCTATTTCAGTGTATCTATACCAGGTTTTGCTGAACCTCCCGCAACTCCCTTACACAATTTGTTGCCAACTTGTTCCTCATGAGTGACAGGCTCTAGCTGGGACACTCTGTTTGTGTACCTGATACCTCTTCATCATCAACTACACAGGCTACCCGTCGGGATCTTATTAGCTAATAACTCTTCTCCTACTTTTACAAAATAAATTATTTAATTTGTTTGCAACTTCCACAGACTAAACCCTCCCCACTACTATTATGCATGACTAAATAGAAAAATGTTCCAATAGAAAATTCCCGCATATTTTACTTTTTTTTACCTAACAAAATTCCCCTATATGTTCCCCAAAGTCTTTTTTGGATTGGCCTACTGATTCATTTAATTTTATTTTTTATAGTAATTATCTTATTGAAATTTTTAGACTAAAATTACTCAACTAGATTTTCTATAGATTACTTTTGTAAGAAGTTGATCCAGATTTTCCGTTGCAAGGTTGCTTCTTAAATGATTTTACACTACATTTTTATCTCTGTGCCTAATTGACTTAATATCAAGCCCAGAGATATCCACGGCTTAATTTTTAACAAGCTTAATCTACTGTACACTTTTTAACTTAGAGTGGCAGAGTTCCTATTATTAGTTTTTGATTTTATTTGACGAACGTTTAGAAGAGCATGTCTCATTTTGCATTAGTTGAATTGAAGAACAGTTTCCCAGTTTTGGTTTTTAAAAGGAGATGTTTATACTTCAAATTTATTAATAAATTTTATATTTTTAAAATATATTTTTAGATTTATTTTTACCAACCGAAACCTTCCATTCCACAGCTGTAGCATAGTGATCAGTTACCCCGGTGTCAACAACCAGAGTGAAGAAAAAACAATTGTCGGTTACTTTTAAATTAACAAAAAAGTATTGATCTATACATGTATTTTGTCTGTGGCGTGACCCTTGAGTTGCTTTTGTTGATACAAGGAGTAAATCCAGCCCCATACTCAGAACGTCCTAAATAGTGCTCTGATACGAAGTGGTTTCTGTTATCTTCCAAAATACAACAGTTGATAATCTCCTATCTACCCAGTGCACACAGTTCCCTTGACCGGCCTTCAATAGTAATTGATTACAAGGTCACTGATAAAGAGTTCAAGGTCCCTATCCGTAGAAGGACCTGTGATAGACAGCAAGACACCATAAAAACTTCTTCTCTCTACCAAGCAGACCATGTCTAAACAGCAAACTAGTTTGAGCACTATGCAAACTGAAAACTTCTGGACATAGATACGTTTAACTTAGAAACTGAACATAGCCAGATAACCCCGTCATTCTGATTCTTACTTTTTATTTTTATTACAAAATAGTATCAAACCCCCTGAAGTCTCTACCAAATCAACGATCCTATCTGAAACATAACCCACGTTTCCTGTGTATTAAAAACACTATAATATATCCAAACTCAGTTTTTGATTGTACTTCAAAACTTACCAACAAATCTTCAAAATTTTTGTTTATAGCTCCTTATATTTAAATGAAACCATTTTTAAAAAATTCCCAAAACAAAACTTATTTGAAAAAATACTATCAATCAATCACAACTTACACTCTCACACTCCCAGACATTCCACATATCCCTAAACTTCATTCCTGTACTGGATGATCAGATGGAAGTTTCGATATAGTGGGAAGGGCACAACATCCATATGGACTCTATAACACAGATACAATACTTTTAAGGAAGAGTGAAAGAAGACTGATAAAAGAATTGACAGTTAGGTACGTTATTATTAATGATAACATCTCAAACTTAGTCTTTTTTAATGTGTTTAATCAGTAACCCCTGTTTCTAATACTACAAAAAGAACTAAACCTCATAAGCAAATGGTGTCATGGGGAAGGTTCTATAACGCGCCAGATCAACCCCTATGTAAAACAAAATATGATTTACCTTTCACCAGGGATAAGGAAAGTTCCTGCTAACACACACCGATAAACGGTTCTCTGGAGGAAAAGGAAATCAGAATACAACCAAACAAAAGAAAGTGATAATATCTGGCGGTTTAATCCTGGATGGACAAAACTTCAACTTGGGAAACTCCTCATATAATAGAAAGAAACATAGGATATCTCCAACGCTAACAGATGCGACCCTTGAGGGCCTGGGTAACGAGACTTTTTTGGATTTAAATTGGAGACATTAAAACCCAAAATGATACTGATTGGAGATTTACGATAAACCATAATTAATAAAACCAATGGGTACAAACATATGCTTGCATCTTAGAGTATGTGGTGGCCCGAAAGTAGAACCAATAACAAACAGCTGCTTACAAAAGGCTAACAGATAGTTACTTTCAAAAGGCCCAGTCTTGCTTAAGCAATCGATCGGGAGTGCGCATGAGCTCCTGCCCAAACACACTTAGCAATTGAGAGCGGTCCTGGGGAGATACACTCTCACTCTGGGGCAGGATGGTGGTGAGAAACAGCCGCTAGATAAGTTGCATATGAACCAAAGGTAATAAATTCTAGATCCTTCCTTAGTAAGGCCACATTGAAGATATTGATCAAAAATTTTCCTGAGGCTGAAATGCTAACATAAAGTGTCAGAACGCAATTGGTTAAAGAAATAATCCTTTGAACAAACCATAATAATGGCCTCTAATCCGGATACGTAGGGAGGAATGGGATTAAAAATCGGAAGGCACTAACCCTAACCAAAAGGGAAGTCCCTGAAGTTTTAACACTGATGGTTGTCAATGCCTTGTACTCTAGGGCAGGCATACGGAATACACAGAGCTGTTTAGTTGAACATGGCTGTGCTCTCGGTGAGGAAGACATGCCAACGGTTTTCAGAACGGAGGTCATGGCAACTAGACTCATGTCTCCAGAAAACTCATACAAATGAAGGAGAAAAGGATTAACCATACCCTAATACTGTTTCTGATAGATCAGGGCGCTGCACTGAAGGGCACTTGGAGTGTACCTGTGACCAACCTGATTACATTTGATTCGAAAGCGGTCTGAAATGTACAGAATGCTCTGTAGCAGTAGTCTGGGCCAATGAATAACAGAAGTAACCACTCTGAAGGTACCAGGAGTCATGAAGTGTATTCATGGCGGAATGAAAAAAGCAGACATCCACGCCAAAAAAGGGATGCGGAATTCCCACAATGGTGGGGCCTGAGCCAGTGTTGTGGGATAGCCTTCTCCAAACATTAAAGCTACTGTGTTCATAAGATTAAGGAAAAGAAGACAAGACACAATAATTGAGAAGTAGAGCCTACAGGATTAAAGACTATCCAAATTGTTTATATCTCCTTACGTTAAAGAGAGGTTGGACAGCTTCTCTATAGGACCAGAATAAGGAGGAAATAAGACTGATAGTAGGAGCAATTTTGTACAGGACATGGTCTAAGGAAGCACCTTATGAACGGTAGCGTGCTTAGGCCCGAGTAACGAAATGTTAGGAATCTCTGTGGAAGAGGAGGAATGGAAGTCGTCAGAGCAGACTCACATTTGGATGTAGATTGTCCCTGCCGATCGAAGTGAAACTCGGAAAAGATACTTGGGAGCAATTAGTCTCCTCAAGAAACCCCAAGGAACATTTAGAGAACAGGAGAGCCTTAAATCTGATTGGTTTTTGCAAAAGCCTCGGACTTTAAGGGCACAAAATTAGTAAGTAATGGAGGCGCAATAGGTCCGTTTTCAGGACTAAGCCATGCAAGGGTAGGGACAAATTGTCCTTTTCCTCAGGATAGGAAAAAAAACCCTCACTGTTCTAGAATGAATTAAGATAGATGAAATTATAAATCAGACTGAGCATTGTTGCGAACAGCTGAGCGTATATCTCGGCTAGAGCTTGCGACCTGCAATCTTTCTGTAATGAGGTTGTGATTCGTATTAGTCATATTGTATTGAATAAATGTCGTTAACATATTGATATTAATGTGTTTTTAATTGGCAGTTCTTATAGTTTAGAAACGGCAATAATAATCAATATCAAACACATCGCCGAAGGCTTGGTCTGAAAAATCAGAATAGAACAGGATTGGTTATGGATTGGAAAAGGGAAAGAATTACAGACCGCCTTAATTTTGTTTAGTCTTTTTTGTTTTCAAGATCTTCAAGGTCTGAGTGTGTAGTTTAAAATTGTATTGAGCCTGAGGATCATTTGATTGTAGCAATCTGTATGGTTTTTCCTAGTTTAATTTTTTCTATTAGTATTATTTTACGAAAGTAAAAGTTGGTTGATACTAATGTAATAAAACGTAACAATAAATTTTTGTTAGAATTATGTTTTTAGAGAAGATTGCAGAACCATGTGTCTATCCATTTTGCTAAAGGAGGTTTTTTCACTGGGCTTTGGCAAGCTGTCCATTATTTACTGGAGGGGCTTCATGTGAGTTTAACCATCTTATCTGCTTTGCTTTCTCAAAATGCTATTGATGACTTGTACGCTGATACTGTAAACTTAGACAGTGTGTTGCTCATAACCAAACATACAAACTTATGTTAATAACCTAATAATTAATGTCGGTTTATAAGTGAGATTAATAGAAAAAAAAGATATTCCTGGGTGATTTAATTTACTAATTTACTCATGAGGATTTAGGTGTACTTTTAATTTTTTATAACACTAACAAAGAAAATCATATATAAGGGTGAATATATGAATTTTTGTATTGTAAAAATATTTTAACTTTTCACTTTGAATCAGTTAAAAAACAATGATAAAGAAATCAACCACCGAATTTTAAACGAAATTGGTGGCTTATTTCTAATTCTACCCACCACTAGATTGTAGTTCCTCTAGATTGTGTTTCTGTGGTTTCAAAACAATATTTCCAGAATGGGTGGGGTGGCCTTTTAATGTTGAGTTACAGGGTAATGGTTCCTATGTGGAGACATCAATCAAAATTGTGAGAATATCTTGTGAGAAACAGGAATCACATTGTCCTTATTTATAAATATATTTTACGCGTAAGTTTCACGCTCTTTTCTGTTTAAAATAATCTCAGTAAATAATCTTAGTCCTACAGGAAAGATAATAGATGAACAATGCGCTCAAAATTGTAAATTTTCTACAATTTATTAATGCCTTAAATATGAGACTGCCAAAAATTTCCCCATTATTTGTAATATCAAGACAAAAGAAATCCTGTTTCAAACAAATTAAAAACTCTACAATTTCTGTTTTGTTTTCTTGGTGTAGAGTTTTATTTTAATGCAGGGTTGCTTTTCATTACAAAAAAATTTTAACTAACTCAGGCTAAAGCCTAACTCAGGGAAAGTTGAGGAATTTTAAAAATATCTCTTGATTTAAAAAAAAAATTGTTGATAATTTAAAAATTTAAAAAAATAATAATAAAATAAATAATACTCAATAATAATAATTAATAATATTCCCTTTATTGCATAAAAACAAATTTACGAACAATTGCGATAGCAATGCGTGCATAATGGTAAACAAACAAATACATCAGTTAATTGATGATTTGTCCAACTAAAAATTATTATTTAGTGAAAGGCAAATAATCAGAACCAGGGATGTTTCCTCGATGCTCATAATTTTCAAAAGATTCATCCCACGGCCCACTCATGAACTCATCAACAGAAATAAAATGCCTTTGATAACCAGGAGGTGTTTTAGACGAGCTTGGAATTTTTTTATTGGATCATCGAGTTGTTTGATAACTTCAGGGGAGCCTATGATTTATTCTGACACCAACTTGTGACGGCAAGTGTTCAAAAGCAATTGTTCTGTGTTTTTGGGTCGATATTTCTAAAGTTGGTCCCTGCCTTTAGTCTCGTACTGTGATGGACATCCTACCCTGCAGCAACTCACATTTGAGTCTACAGTACAGGGCGACACGATAATATAGAGGCAGGGTAAAGTCCCAGCAATCCAAGCTCCCTAAAGGAATCTATTTACACGACTCTCTGGGGGTTCAATTTTGAAAGATTTCTGACAGCTTTCTTTGAGTGCGTAAAATACTCTTTCGAATTTGTACTTTAGAACAGCTGCCCCACAGTCTCAAGCCGTAAGTCAAATGTGGATGTATCAGGGCCAAAAATATGCCGTTTTCAAATACATCCCAAAGAACAAAATTTTGCAAGATTGCGCAACAAAAATGCCCGAGGCAACCTGGGAGCAAACCTTTTCAAGTGATCGTCCCATGTCAGTCCTCTGTTCAAGGTACATTCCAAGGAACTTAATGGATTCAGCTTCATCAAGAAGAACATCGTCCGCCATCACTGCAGGCCGTAGTTCATGGTCTTGTTGCTTTGCTCGCCAGGAGGGCCAAAAATTCATTACGTTTGAGATTTCGAGCTGTTTGTTTTGGAAAAA
>NW_025789562.1:0-8355 GCF_021130785.1 Homalodisca vitripennis
CATTACAATAAACACTACCATCGACATGGATAACGTCACAATAAAAACTACGATCCGCACCCATAATATCTCACTAAACACTACCATCGACATGCCTAACGTCACAATAAAAACTCATAATGAACACTACCATCAACACGCTTAATATCCCACTAAACACTATCATCCACACATAACATCCCACTAAACAATACTATTCAGACGCCTAACATCCCAATAAACACTACCATCGACACGCCTAACGTCATAATGAACACTACCATCAACAAGCTTAATATCCCACTAAACACTATCATCCACACGTAACATCCCACTAAACACTACTATTCAGACGCCTAACATCCCAATAAACACTACCATCGACACGCCTAACGCCATAATGAACACTACCATCAACAAGCATAATATCCCACTAAACACTACCATCAACACGCTTAATATCCCACTAAACACTATAATCCACACATAACATCCCACTAAACAATACTATTCAGACGCCTAACATCCCAATAAACACTACCATGGACACGCCTAACATCCCACTTAACACTACCATCGACATGCCTAACGTCACAATAAAAACTACGAATCAGCACCCATAATATCTCACTAAACACTACCATCGACCACCGCCTAACGCCATAAATGAACACTACATAGTACATCAACAAGCATAATATCGCACAACTAAACAACTATCATCCACACATAACATCCCACTAAACGCTAACCATTCAGCCGCCTAAACATCCCAATTAACAACTACCATTCGACATGCGTAACATCCCACTAAACACTACCATCCGACAAATATACTAATCACTACATAACCCAACCATCAACACACAACTTTTGGAGACACAAATGTCAGAGCCCTGTAAGAATGAAACGAAATGCAGAGTTCAAATAACTCTTACAATTGTCAAAACTAACGTTTTCTATACTGTTTCGAAACAGGATTGGGCTAATTTATTCAGTTGAGTACAATATTGACGATGTATTTAATAAAGTTTGTAATCTTCGTTAAAACAACCTTCACATAGGCCTTTGTGTACGTAAGCTGAAGGGGGTAGGGGAATTGTTTTGTATTAAAATATGTAATCCAATTACTATTGTCACTTCAAAATAATCCACATTGGCAAATAATTGCATAACTAATGCATATTTATTTTGATTAAATCTGTTTTACTGTTTTTAAGTAATAAAATCCATCCAATTCTTGCATGTCTATATCTCAGGGCCCTAGAACAAATGAACCTCTTAATCACTTAAAGACAACTATAGGTAGTGACTTTTTTTATATTGCAACAAGCAATTTGCTTATAATAAAAAACCTTCCAATTAACTAAAAAGATTATTTTAGATCAATACCAAATAGAGCCAAATAACGAGTATTTAACAGGTTATACTTAAAATACTAATTAAAATTTGATATATATAACACATTTGAAGATACTGTTATACCTACAGGTGATCTTATCCTTTAACCTTTGAACAACTGAAGCGGTTTGTCTAAGTGCAAACAAAAAAACGTTAAATATCTGAGATATTTGTCAATCATAACCTCTTGAAAAACAACTTCTTGGTGGACCGAATTTGCAGTAAAAGTTGAAAAAACAAAAATTTTGAGCAGAAATTATTACAAGCCCCGTAATACATATTCTGGAATTACCCAAATTATTTCTTTTAAATTAATGAAGAACATATAATACATACCTGGAAAATTCTTAAAAACTTTTGGTACTGGTCTTAACCTTGAGAGTAATGAGGAATGTAACCACTCTTGAGTATAACGGAAATCCACCTGATGTATCCCACCCCTACAATTACCTAGAATAATTTCTGCATTCTAACAACCTCCACAAGCACATCCGTCCAAGAAACTTAGAGCCAGGAAAAAATTTTTGAAGGAGAGGGGTCCCAGACAAACTGATATTTTCCCCGTAGTAGGCTAGGTAGATTAAGAGGCCTCATTTTGATTCCTTAAAAAGTTCTTGCAATCACGTATGCTCTATTGTTTGAGAAAACCGGGGCACCTGTTCAGCATGTTCATATCATTTGGGTCTTGTAACAATAAATTTGTTTTTCTAAATAATAATAAATAATCGTTTTTTACTAAAATAGTAATTGGAAATATATTTTAAAAATGGGGGTCCGGACCCTCCCTTGGGCCCCCTCGCCTGGCCTACGTCCCTGTGGGGAACAATCGTCCTAAAAGAGTCCCTATTAAATCGTTGGCTACTATAGAACTTCCCTCGCTTCTGGCTGTTCCCCAAAAGGAGGAAAATAGACATAACCTGAGGGGGGACCGTCGCAGTCTATGAGGAAATTGGTTTCCTAGATGGACACTCATTTCTATAGGAGTTTCTTCTCTCAAACTTGTTCAATTTCCCCTAGTTTTGACATTGGTCGATTGTTATTCATAATCTCAAAAGATTGTGAAGTATATTCCTTCATTCTCATGATGCCAATACAAAAATGGTGGGTGGGGTATTAAGAAAAATTAAAACACACATTTTGGACGGTGCAAAAATCTTCTAGCCAAACACAACAGGAACAATTTATGGAGAACAGTTTAGTATTAAACCAAAGCCACGAATCATTGTAATAAGTCAGTAGTGGATTGCGAGACCATAGGAGGGTCTCAAAAAGATAGTGAAAGAATTTTTTTTCTCTTTCCTCTAGTGTAGGACGACGAAGAAGAGGACATGATTGTTTTGTCTCGAGTGGAAGTTGGTGTGCTGTAATACTAAGTTTGAACGTTTCGTTTGTGGATCTAGATTATTTATTGTCACAAGACATTTGAGTTAAAGAAGCTCTAAGAAGTTGCGGCTTTTTTTCCCCATCGTCGGGGGCTTTCGTATCTGAAAGGGGATTAAATCCTACGTGAGCTGCATTTAAAGGAATGAGTTACCAAATTACCAACATCCTGCCACTATAAACGCCTGTAATTTCATTACAGAGTACGGTAATAACTTTGCGTTTACGTTTTTCTGTCCTTAAAGGAAACTGTATATCTTACGGTCTTAGCGGCGATAATTTGAAATATTAAAAGATTGCCGATTATTCCCAACCAAAAAAAACGACATCACCATCCTACATCCGAAATTGAATAATGCTTGAAAATGTATAGACCGCAACTACACTAGTTGATAAAAAAAAAATCACCACAAAATTCTTTTAATTAAATAAATATGCCTTAATCGGTTAACGCGCAAAAGCAAAGAATCAATAAAACGTTGTTAACAACTTTTGTCGAGAAGGAGAGTTGCTGGGAAATAAACAGAAGAAAGCGTCGATTAATTGATTTATCTCATTTGTAAAGCTAAAAGCATTTACGTTTCGTAAAGGGATCAAAGGATTCCTTGTGTTTCTATAAAACTTTGCTGGGCGCCTTTATAAAAGCAACTTATGAAAATGAAACTTTGCTCTCGCTTTTCTTCTTCGAAAAATTCCAGAAGTTCTTTGCAGACGCAAACTGTTTGTGTCTGATACATTCTTGAGAACTTTTCCCTTTTTAAGTGTTTATAAAATGTACCATACTAATTAATACAAGGAAAATACAGCATTCTTGATACTTAAGTGGGTGGTACAAATACTCCGTATAATTGGTCAATAAAACAAATCTAAATAATATAGGACTAGGTTGTTGCCTATTGAAACAGTTACTTGTTCATGATATAACTAATAAAAAATATTTCTCAAACTGTTTCATCATGTGTGTTAATAAACCAAATACATATGGCCGGAACAAAAATACAGTTTTAACAGCTGATATTGTTAATTTTAATATTCTACCATATCGTTTTTATATATCAGGGTGTAAAAAAATTCCTGCACGGGCATTATTTAATCCCCAAACGATTACAGGTAAAGGAAACAAATAAAACGTTGGTACATCATTACTCGTACTTATAAATAATACTTTTTTAAGGAACTACCAACATTTTTGACTTGTCAGGGGTATTGGGCCCGCAAAGAGGTCAGAAGAAATATTAAATGATAGCAATAGATCGAGTAAGTACATGAAATTACAAGGTCTTTATTAGTAGAGTACAATGCTGCAAATCCGACCTCAAAAGGGTTTCATCCACGTCCTTCAAAAAATTATTGTTGGTTTAAAGTTTTAAAGATTTTACAATGTAGGTCCCTGCTCTAGACGGTTTAATATTCTTGTCTTGGCCTTTCAAGTTGTGAAAGATTTAAACTTAGTAAAGGAATACTGGATTTATGAAATAGTTTTTTAAAGGGTAAGTTAGTGACCTGTTTCACTCCCATGTGGAGGATGGTCTAACAAAAAAAATTAACGTAGCCTAAGCATAACGTCCCAAGATGTACATTGTTTTAAAGTTAATGTAAGACGCACATCAAGTTAAGTCCCAAAGACGAAACTAAAAATAAGAATATTCCTAATATAATAACTGATACCAACGTTTTCATTATCTCCATTCATCTCTACTAAACAACCCCTTTATAATGATGTACAATCCCATGTGAGCTAAGGCTTGCGATAAAAACTCCTTAATCGAAAACCATTCTCCATTGGGTGTCCTACTACTATTAGCAAAACTATTTCTTAAGCCCAGTATTCATTTACTATAAGTTTAATTTTCTCAACTTGAGCGCAAGACAAAAATATTTTAAAACCATCACTAGAACAGAAATCCTATATTGTAAATGGTTTCAATCTCTAAACCAGCGTAATTTTTTACAAGACTGAACCCCTCCTGAGGTCGGATATTGCAGTCAATTGTAGTTTTAACTAATAATAGTTCCTTTAATTTGATGTACTACCATCGACCTATATTGCGCTCTCATTTTTAAAATTTTCTTCTGACTCCTTGTGGGCCATCCGTCCTGACATTACAAAGAAATGGGAGTTACTCTCTAAAAGTACATTTATAGGTGCAGTTTAATGTAATGTATCGAAGTTTTTTATTTGCCTTTACCTGAACTCGTTCGGGAGTCTACCAAGATCCAGCGCGGGAAAAAAAGAAAAAAACAGGAAAAAAAAGAGGAAAAGAAGAAAACGAGGAAGATAAGAGAGAAGAGAATAGAAAAAAAAGGGAAAAAGATAAAAGGGGGGAACTAATTGGGCATTGTTTTTTTTTTTTTTTTTTTTTTTTTTTTTTTTTTTTTTTTTTTTTTTTTTTTTTTTTTTTTGTTTTTATTTATTTTTTTTTTTTTTTTTTTTTATTTTTTTTTTTTTTTTTTTTTTTTTTTTTTTTTTTTTTTTTTTTTTTTTTTTTCCACACTCTGTATAAAAGTAATTGTATTTTTTATAATGAATATGTTTTTTTTCTGTACTTCGTTTGTGTGTTATTATTTTTCGTTAGTCCCTAAAAACAAACATTCATTGTTTTAATATCTCAAATACTTTTTCTCTACATAGTTTTTTAAATGTTTTGAAATTTCCCTCTTAGAAATTTTCCTTCTATACCCATCAGCTCCAGAAGGCCGTCTCTTGCAATCATTTATGGTAACTATAGTTGTTATACGGGAGCCCTACTATTTTTGGACGGATTTTTCTTTATCGGGGACAACATAAGATAGAGACTACCATTATAACTGTAATTAGCAGGCTTTACCTTGTTTCGAAATATGAACCGAAAAATACCCAAGCGAGCCATACTACTTATCGCCAAATCGTTTCAAAATTGGCCTAGTCGCACGGAGCGACCCTTCAAGTAAGCTTAGACGCCACTGAATCAACTGTCATTACTTATTGTTCCTTTTTTTAGTTTTGTTTTCATTGATTATCGTGCGCTTGATTAAGTTTATTAAATTTTTCATCATGAGTAATTATTTAACACACCACATCCTCTAGTATTATACCTCGCAACTGAAGAAGGAAAGTTTTTTTAGTGGCAATAAGAATTACATAAGGTGCGAATTACAGGAGTAGCGGCGACTGAGGTGGCGATCGGAGGAAGTAGTGGCGGTAGTGGTGACTGACTTTTTATTGCAGCGACATTGTATGTTTTATACATTGTATGGCAACCTTCAATACGGAGATACCTAAAAATAACATGCATTCGTACACTCAATACACAGTCATATTTACAATTTTAACATGCACAGCCCTCTTTCTCATTCTTAGCCAATGCAGCCCCACTTAGTACAGCAGAGTCGATTCTTCTAATTGGCTGGTCTCCCAGTCGAATAGCCAAAAAAAATTCATCACCCGCATTATAGAATGCCTGAGACACCAAGTAGCGTTTGAGGCGAGTCTTTAACGCCTTAGGCGTTGGGGCATGTTTAATTGAAATGGGCAGTTTGTTGAGGAAATGCACACCCGCTTGCGAGGGTAGGCGTTCATAAACTACCGTTCTGTGTCTCCCAGTCCGGTAGTTTGCTCTGCCACGCGTCTCATACATGTGTATGTCTTGGCATCTGGTTAAGGCACATTTATTCATACAAAACAAAGTTGTTTCCAAAATGTAGAGGCACGGCAGAGTCAACAGCTGCAATTTCTTGAAAGCTTCCCTGCACGACTCTCTAAATTTGATTTTGGCGATTACTCTAATTGCTTTTTTTTTGGAGTCTAAATGCTCTTTGAAACTGAGTGTTTGCGCAAGCTCCCCAAAGGACCACTCCGTTGGCAAGATGGGGGTAAATAAAGCCGTAATACGCCGTAATCAGTACCTAACTCGGACAGTATTTGGCTAAAGATCTCAAAACAAAAATGCCTGAGCAGATTTGTAATCAAACATGGTCAATGTGCTCATTCCAAGTCAGCCCTCGATCGAGGTGCATTCCTAGGAATTTTGAAGAGCAGACTTCTTCCAGTGTGGATTCATCTAACAAAATGGCCGGCTCGCACTGCGGGCAACCAGTGCGCAAGGCAAAATTCAAAACGTTGGTTTTTGAAGAGTTTGTTGTTAGATTGAGGCTGTAGAAGTATTGGACACAGTTGTTGATGTCAACAAAAGCCTGTTGTTCCAAAACTTCGCTTGACATTCCATTGAAAAAGAGAGTCGTATCATCGGCAAACTGCTTCAATTTTCCATGCAGAAGCGATGATTTTATATCGTTCACGTAAAGCAGGAAAAACACAGGACTGAGGATAGACCCTTGAGCGACTCCATATCTCAGGTCCATTGGTTTGGATGATTTATTTTATATTTGGACAACTTGGGATCTCTGACTTAGGAACGAGCTAAGCCATTTAAGAGGCACGCCTCGAATGCCGTGGGACTCAAGTTTGTCGAGCAGTGTACCGTGATCTACGCAGTCAAATGCTTTGGACAGGTCTAAAAACACACTCATTGTGTGGTTTCAACATTCAATTCCCTCTACAATCATATCGACAAGACTCACAACTGCGTCTGTTGTCGATTTGCCCTTTCTGAAACCAAATTGTTCACTTGAGAGCTGATTGTATTTGTCCAAAAAGTGAAGCATTCTTATAAGAAATAGCTTTTAAAAATTTTGCTTATCACTGGCAAAATTGAGACAGGCCGATAGTTAGTAATTGAAGCTAGGTCGTTTTTCTTAAGAATAGGAATAACTTTAGCAATTTTCAGGAGAGAGGGAAACACTCCTTTTTGGAATGAATAATTTACTAATTGGGTTAAGGGTCTCACTAAATGCTTGCAGCATTTTTTTATGAGCCATGGAGACATTATATTGAGGTCGTTTGATTTTTTGGCTGGGAGCTGCTGAATAATTCGGCGAAGCTCAACGACGGGCGCCAACACCATTGACGATGTGGGGCTCTGTCTTTGCAAGGAGCGTACTTGAGGTTCAGATGGCCGAGGACCCCGCCCATCAGCAACGGATGCAAAAAAGTTATTTAACTGATCGGCAATCTCCGTTTCATCTTCCACAAGCCTAGACCCAATTTTAGTTTTGACTGATTTGTGAGTTTTCGTTTTATTATTAATGATGCCCCAAATTGTTTTTGAAACATTTTTGGAAGAGAGAATAGATTTTGAGACATCATATGCTTTTGCAGCTTGGATCACTTTCCTGTATGTTTTTTTGTAATTCTTGAAAAGTTTTAAATTGTTCGTTTGAAGTGTTTTTGTAAATTTCGGAGAAAAATTTTTAGTTTTTCTCTAGAAACTAAAATACCCGCTGTGATCCAGTTAATTTTGGAAGTTTTTCGCAAACATTGATAATTTTTGTAGGGCAGCAAATGTTAATGTGGAAATTTAGAGTGTCGTTAAACAATCTAAACTGCTGCTCTACAGGTGAAATGAATTTAGAAAATCCCATCTTTCTTTAGAAAGAGAAGTGTTGAGGTGAGCGATGTTTTCTGGCCTTATGTCTCTTACTGTTTGTTTAATTTTGGGCTCCCTTTTGAGTTATACCACTGAAACCGTACATCGCCGCTCGCACACCCACAGCAAA
>NW_025789563.1:0-7895 GCF_021130785.1 Homalodisca vitripennis
TTAGCTTATGTATTACTTCCAAAATAGGTGATTGACATTTATTTTTTTTTTACTCTTATAATACACATGTACCAAATTAACCATACAAAAACATTTATTACTTAATTACAAATTGTAAAAGGCTCATTGAAGGGTTTATCCAGAGTGTTGCAATTGATAATCTAATACACACTTTTGATCTATTATCAGTTTTGGAGTCAATTGACGTAATTCTATTACTAACTACAAGCAAGATACTCTTTGAAAAAAAACTCATGACTATTCATTCATAAGACATCAATTTGAAAACTTTTCAAATTCAAATTACGACAAAAACGAAATACAACGATCAGCTGATAATTAATGATGTGGTATAGTCTCGGCATATATTATTGGTATAATCACGTTATTCTATTTTTGGCCCAGATTCTTTCTTGAAGGATTCTGTAGATTTGAGATTTGGCTTTCGTCACATTACTAGTGTTATAATCACAAATGCCATTAAAACAGATATTTTCAACAGAACATTTTCTGTGGACAATATATAACCCGTGATTTTTGGGCGGATTACTGTGAAACCCCCCCTCATAAAAATCCGTAGTAACTTTTACAGGACTTCCGGTAGACACAAGCAAGATAACCGGACCAATTTTCCCGGTCTATCATGAAATTCCTTGATTTTTCTCCATATTAAAAATTCCTGGACTATTCCCGGTCACAAGACACCCTGCTACGAAACTTGAGATAAGAAAAAAAAAAAAAAAAAAAAAATATTTGGTTTTTTTTGTAAGAAATAATGGTTTATATAATTTTTTCAGTTTTACTTGAACCATGATTTCATGAATTTGGATCAAAAATAATAGTATGGTAAATATATATTTTTATCAATAAATACGCTAATTTATTAAATAAAATGCCCTGTTTCATATTTTTTGTGTTGATCTTGTATAGCATATTAAATTATAATTATTAGCTTTGAACATAAAGAAAATAATATGTTTTATAGATGTACTGGCTTTAAAGGAAAATTATGGAATTCACACTAGCGGATGAAGGGTTAAAATTTGGTTAATAGAGGTTTCTGATGGGGAACAGGTTTTTAACACGGATTTTGTGAATATGAAACATGGAGGAAAAAGCGATGCTTTCAGGTTTCAACTCTTAAGTAATAACAATCACTGACACATCACATTTTATTTGAAAATTAATCATTTTGGGTGTCAAATTAATTCGGGAATGTTTTTGAGTCGACCCATTAGTTGTTTATAATGCTGAATAATAAACATATTGAGTGTGCTGTAATTTTTGACAATAAAGTTCAATAACAATAGTAAACATTTCAAACGAGCAAATATAGATTGTTATTTACCATTACTGTACAGTAGTTACAATTTCGAATAATTCAGACATGAATCAACTTTTTTTAAGCAATGAATGAGAACAGAACAATATTTGGGCAGAAGGATAAATTTAACAAATAAAATAGCAATAAAAGTTGTTCTTTTCTGTGCTACAATTTGGGTACATTGTGGTTGACTTAGGGTTAAACAGCTGAAAATAACAATATACAAATACTTTTTTGCAGATTAGGGCTCAAGACCTCAACTGTATTTTGGCCCCACTGGTAGAACTAAAGAGGTTTTAGGTTAAATTTATTAATCTATATAGGAAAAGCAGGAAATTATGGAAGGGCAACGCAAAACAAAAGATTTTGTTTCTTAGTTTGCAATTTAAAAGATGGACCGGTTGTCTACTCAATATATAACGGGAGAAGCATTAATTATACATTAATTGCCTACAGCCTTATACTTACATTATTTTGAGATTGTAACCCCGTCAAACAAAAACATACCAAATTGTTGTAAAAATATAAACCATACCAAATAGATTTTAAAAATTCCGGGAACCCCTGATTTGCAATAATTCCCTGAAGTAGTTACTGTTTATAAACCTGTTATATTCTAACAAATTTTGTGATTTCAAAAACAAAAAGATTTATATAATCCACAATCCAATTGCCAGTGCAAATGATGGAGAAATATTGTTTACAAATCAATCAAGAATACGGATTTATTCTACAAATGTTTTCAATATTAAACAATAAATTAAGGTATAATTGATTTTATAAATAACAATGTTATTTGGAATTTCCACTTTTAAGGTTTAAGTGCTACAACAAATAAATATTGGCTTAAGTGCTTACATAACGAATTTCCCAAGTTCTTTATTATGCACCAACTTTTATTGTGAAAAATCTTATCAATAACTTAGAATTATATCACATTTAATTTAATACATTTTTTCTTACTGTAAACTCGAAATTTATTTCACAGTTTTAATTTACTCCAAAAAATTACTGGTGCTTAGATGCGTTTATTGAAAAGGAATGTTATCTATTATTATATGGCTATATACTACTGCATAACTTTGCACTCAACCCTGACATCAAAACATCTCAACTTTTCTCAAGGAAGTTTAACAGTGAAAGTCGTTAATTACAATTTACTAACAATTTACAATAATATAATTCGCTACACTTCCTCACAATACTAGCAAGTATTCAACTCAGTTTGTTTAATATCTGTTAAAACTATTTCACACAGCCAGCCAGAACGTTAAGATTCTATTCTTAACACTAAGTTCGCTACCAGGGTGGGTGGCCTGGCACGAAAACTTACCAGCTAAGGCTAAGGGTAAGTGTAGGGTGTGTTCGTTACACTTCGCCTCCACAGCCACAGTCACCGACAACCGTGTAAACCTGGACGTGCTGCAATCATGCCAGCAACCTAAATCTCTTAATCGTCACTTTATATCCATTGCCTTGACAGCCACGGCAGGTATGACTAACGCCCGACTTTGACCCTTTCCTGCAGTAAAAATTGAGATATCGCTATAGTATGAGACACACGACAGACATTACCTTCTCCGGCGCAGTCGAGACAGGCGGGTATGCACCTGTTGAGACATGCCGGGACCCAACTGTCGGTACGCCACTTTCACTCCATAGCCGTGGCAGGTGCGACACTTATGGCTCTGGCCCGACTTCGAGCCACTCCTATAAACAGATCAAAGTAACAACCCCAATACTGGCCATCGGCATGATACCACAGTAAATTTCTGGAAGAGTTGACAAACCGGTTGCAACAGACTGCTGGAAAAATTACAATGGTACCAAAAAATCCCTATATTTAACTGGGTAAAATTGTGTTGAAACGTTAACCCTAAGTGTTGGCAATCAACAAATATTCGTCGATAGTCATGGCGTCACTATTTCACTTATTATAGTACGTAAACTTGTATCAACGTGATTCGGGCACCATTGCAAACATCAGAATCTGTCCTGTCTAAAGACAGTTTTTTCAATAGTCTGTAGCGAGTGGACGGATGACGCAATCAGCTGTTTATAAAGTGGAACTTATTTTCAACTCTGTTGCTACGGCCCGGCACAGTTGTTGACTGACTGTATTGGTTATTTTGTTCATTTATTACATTCGTTAACTGTAGATATTTATTGATTATTGCATAAAACGGTGTTTATTATGATCCTGTAATGTTCTTATGTGAGTAGTATCAGTAAATAATACTAACAGTGATATATTTGTTTACTAAATTTAGATGCATATTGTAGTTTAGTTATAGCTTAAGTCAGAAATAAAACCATTACAAACAATAAACAAACTCATTATTGATTTATTTTATCACTGTAAATATAATTTTGATACATTATTCTTTCTTTTTAATAAAATTCTTTTTACTATGGCTTAAAAAATTACGTTTTTGGTTACCAAATTTCAAATTGATAGTTTGCTGTTTTAATCAGTTGGGGTTTTAGGCACTGATTTGCACGTTTTCAAATTTTCACACATATTTTTTAGTTTTTTTTTTGTATATATTTCTAAAAATCTATATATTTTCAAAAACTACATAATATTTGACAACTTTTAGTTATCTTGAAGTTACAAAGTTCTAGGAAACAAAAATATTTTCAAACCATGGTCCCTACGCAATTAATGTAAAAAATTTAAAAATGTAGGTAAATTATATATACAGTATACATAAAACAAAAATACACCTATTATAAATTCACTGAACAGAATGTTATTCTACACTCTTTTCTTAAAAAAATGTATAATACACCATAAATTGCTGTTATATATGTATTTTTTTTTTAATAAAAATAAAAATACCTTACGCAACACAGAAAAACAGCCTGCCATTAACAAGTAATATGACTGCCACTACTAGGGTTAATGTACACATGAAGGACCAAAGCAATTTTAAACATTCACACCCCAGCCAAATTAAAACACAAGCTTCTGGGATGAATTAATTTACAAAATTAGTGACCAATTTGCATATTCAGAAAAATTAAACAGCAACAGTGTTAATGGAGTGATGTACAAAATGTTTTACATAATAGTTTCTAACGTTAATTCTGCAAATAAATTGTATCGTATAAGGTAAACACTTGCTGTATGATGTCGGCAAAAAGCAGAAGAGATGATTGGACTTTAGCATCAGACTCCTACACAAGGCAATTTGACTTCATTTGCTTGGGAAAGGTTCGACTGACGAATAAAATTTAATACATTTCCAGTATTGTATTTGTTTTCATCATTTTCAACTGTTATATACATTTTAAAATTGCTTTGTCCAAATTTCGTAATGTGATTTTTTTTGAGTATTTATCTCATTAGAATTTGATTTAATACCTAATGAAATATAAATTAAAGTATTTCTAAATTTCTATTAAATTTATACTAAAACAACTTAATTTAACATAGTTTAAATACACAACAGACAATATTGTTTATTAAATACTGTTGTTATAAATATTATTACTGTTGTAGACTCTTGGAGCAATTGGAAAATTCTGTTGTTTTAAATTTATCAACTTCAACAATTGATTAAATTACCTCTTTTTATGGTAAAAAACTAATTTTATTGTTCAAAATGAAAACAGCATTTTGAACACTGTTCAAAATCTTGTTTTATTTTAAATAGATTATAATCAATAAAAAACTGTAAATGAAGATTTGTTTTAATAGATCCACAAATCTTAATCACTAGTTTTTATTAAATTTACTAACTATAGTAATTTTGTAAATTACCTCATTATTTACAGTTAAGCACAGCTTTACTACCTACTTAAACACACAAATTTTGTTATCCCCTAGTGTTAAAATACTGAAATTTATTAAAATTTAAATAGACTGCGTTTTAATTGTTTGTCATAGAACAATTCATGAGAATGAATTACTTTTATTACAATAAATGAACAAAATTCACCGATACCGATAAACTGGAACATAACCCTGTTCCGAGAGCTGAATTTTTGGATTAACGTAAATTGTCATGAAAAATTATCCATTAACATAAATTACAAATATAAAATTATGTTAACTGGTTGTTACTCCGGCAACTGGATAGTCTTATTTACATTATATAAACTTTTTTTAGGACAAAACACAATATATGAAATCATTCTTTTCTAAAAGACGTTTTTTTTTTTTTTTTTTTTTTTTTTTTTTTTTTTTTTTTTTTTTTTTTTTTATTAAACGATCAAAATTCCAGGGTGTAAACCAGATTTTCTTTTATGCTTTTCAAAATAAAAAGGTTTCTCACCTTCTCCGTTAAGCTACGAATCACTACACACAGCACAATCTTTTGTTGACTTTTATTTAACATGATTAAATTAGGCTTTTCTGGCCCCCTTATTTGCAAAATGTAAATAAACACTGAAGGCTAAATCTGTATTTTGAATTACGAGTAAAATTAAAACAGGTGATGCAAAAGTTGTCGTTTTAGAAATCCAAGAAGAAAAATTGCCCAATGATTGGAATATTCATCAACTACGTCAACACTTGCTAATAACAAGTTCTGGTGGAATAGCTTCAACAAAGATAGCAGTGTGAATTTTGCAATGATGCCTGTTTAAACAGACAAACTGATCTGGAGAAACAAAAAAAAAAAACAAGAAAGATATTGGTTAATTATATAGGCTTTTTTAAAGCAGCTGTCATCTCATGAGGATGAGTCCTTTGGAATCATCGCTGAGTGAGGTCCAAATTTAATATGTCCCATCAAACCTCAAGATTACGTTTAATGAAGGTAAATCCATCTTACAATTTATTCCACACAAGGATTTGAAAATTTGAGATCTGTAATTTACTCTTTTTTCCTGAAGTAATGGAAAACAAAAATAAAAAAAAAAAAAAAAAAAAAAAAAAAAGAAATAAAAATGAGATAGTCTCTTCTCTAGATGCGTTACATGATGAAATTTGTACAACACAACTCACAATCCCTGTAAAGCATAAAAATCAAATGGGTGGAACAGTATATAAAAAGATTGAAGACTTCGGGTTGGTCATGTAGTAATCACAGGTTAGATCATATAGAGATGATTTCAACTCTCTCTTCATATTGAAAACTTTGAATATGAGAGAACTCTTGGAACTCTTAGGAACAACTCTCAAGGACAAGAAAAAATGTCTACATCTAGAGCCTTCCAGAGCTACGATATATGTCAATCATAGCCAATTTTCACTCTTATATTGGGCGCCCCCCCATGGTCTCTTAAAGATATTATTTTATATACAATACCCATCCCTCCAGCAAAGACTTCAGGAGGAATTCTAGTTTAAAAAAAAGAAACAAAAAGTTCTTTGGGGTTCAGTCATGTTATAAGGAAAAAAGTTAGTTATAGATTGTTATGAAACTCCAAATGGGCCCATAAAACATAAGAGTTATTATACATCTAATGAAAAATAAATGGAAAACTTCTCAATCTCATCGAAAATAGAAAAATAGTACAAAGTCCTTTTACTACGAAACTCTCTCACCTGATAAACCACTCCCGCATGAAATTTACATGAGTGAGAGTGAGTGTGAGAAGCGCGCTCGCCTACACGCGTTATAGGACACCCGCTTTCAGGAGCCAGGATCATATTCTGCCAGGTAATCTTATGTACTGAGTGAATGCTTTGCATCCCACGAAAAAATAAAATAAGTCAATTCAATCTCAATAGTACGAGCTACAACTTTATTTTAACCAAACTGCTAACACACTATTTTATTTTTAAATGAATATTATTGAAGTAAGTGCAAAATGCATAACCTTTTTTCCAATGTGAGCCATGGATGCGACATGTAAATGAATAATAGATACCACGCCGGGGGAAAGTAGCTGATAGATAGCAAGGAGTCCATAAACGATTCGTGGAGATAAGATGACAAATGCAAGTGGTTAAGATTTCATAATATAGAGGGCAGTTATTCAACAGTTCATGTACAACTCATTTGTGGGACTAGATGGATATTGAATGTATTAGTCGATAAAGTAAGAAATTGCCTTGAAGGAATTTTAGTATTTTTTCCACATAATTACATGAAACATCCAGAAATCGATCTGACTGGTTCCCTAGAGGTTATTTAAACAAGAACTATAAATAATACAGACAACCAATTCAAACATCGTCCTCAGCAAATTCGTTGAGCATCTAGGTAAAGCTTCTTATAAATAACGACCAGCAAAGTTGAGATATTATTAGGTTTGACCAATAAAGTCCATGCTTACCACCATTACATAATCGTGCAGTTTAGACATTTTTGCCTCAGTTGCAAATTTAGCCAAACTTACATGGTAGAAGAGCATTCTCTCTGCAATTGATACACTCTGAAAACGAATTCAAAACACTAAACATTACAATCAAGATACTAAAAAACGTCAATAGGGAGAACACAAAATTTTAATTATAACTTTGTGCATCTTCTGTACGAAGAAATTGTTTTTTGAAAACATGTTATGACCTAGTATATTGTCTTTTATTAATAAATAGCCTTTTTGGCTCAAGATAACCAACACTGTTGGTAGGTAATTGGAAAAAAAGTAAACAGTTCAGGTTTTAAAACCCTCA
>NW_025789564.1:0-7487 GCF_021130785.1 Homalodisca vitripennis
AAAGGGAAAACTGGTGCTACTCTGTAAGAGAGGAACAGAGGTACTCGATCGCTGACTAACATTACTCATCCGGCTACTCAACTCCGCTCCGGTGGTTATCCGAAGTAATATTTACTCCAAGGATTATCGGTTTCAGGGATCCACCACTCGATAGAAGGAAAAACTGGTTTGCTACTCTGTAGAGGGGACACAGATGTTACTCGATCGCTGACATAACATTACTCATCCGCTACTCAACTCCGCTGCTCCGGTGGTTTAATTCCGAAGTAATAATTTCTCCAATGATTATTGGTTTCAGTACCACTAATAGAAGGAAAAACTGGTGACTACTCTGTAGAGAGGACAACAGAAGGTACTTCCGACCGCCGACTAACATTTCTCATCTGCTACTCAACTCCGCATCCGGTGGTTATCCTAAGTAATGTTTCTCCCAAGTATTATCGGTTTCAGTCCACTAATAGAAGGAAAACTGGTGCTACTCTGTAGAGAGGAACAGATGGTACTCGATCGTGCACTCTTACATTACTCATCCGCTAACTCAACTCCGCTCCGGTGGTTATCCGAAGTAATATTTCTCCAAGATTATCGCGGTGTTTCAGTCCTCTTGATAGAAAGGAAAACTGGTGCTACTCTGTAGAGGGGAACTGAGGGTTACTCGATCGCTGGATAACATTACTCTCATCCGCTACTCAACTCCGCTCCGGTGTTATCCGACGAGTAATATTTCTTCCAAGGATTTATTGGTTTCAGTCTACACATAATATGAAGGAAAACTGGTGCTACTCTGTAGAGAGGAACTGAGGTACTCGACCGGCCGGACTAACATTACTCATCTGCTACTCAACTCCGCTCCGGATGGTTATCCTAAGTAATGTTTACTGCCCAAGTATTATCGGTTTCTGCTCCACTAATAGAAGGAAAAACTGGTGCTTTTACTCTGTAGGAGAGGTAACAGAGGTACTCGACCGCTGACTAACATTACTTATCAGCTACTCAACACCGCTCCGGGTGGGCATCCGAAGTAATGTTTCTCCAATGGATGTTGGTGTTCAGTCCACTGATATAAGGAAAAATGGCTGCTACTCTGTAGAGAGGAACAGAGCGTACTCGACCGCCGACCTAACATTACTCATCCGCTACTCAAAAAAAAAACTCCGCTCCGGTGGTCATCCGTGAAGTAATGTTTCTCCCAAGGGATTGTTGGTTTCAGTCCACCGATAGAAGGGAAAAACTGGTGCTACTCTGTATAGAGGAACAGAGGTATCTCGATCGCCTGACTAACATTACTCATCCGCTACTCAACTCCGCTCCGGGAGTTATCCGAGGTAATGTTTATCCAAAGGGTTGGTTGGTTTTCAGTCCACCGATAGAAGGAAAACTGGTGCTACCTCTGTAGAGAGGAACAGAGGTACTCGACCCGCCGACTAACAATACTCATCCGCTACTCAACTCCGCTACGGTTGGTCTATCCAAAGTTATATTTTCCAAGGAATTGTCGGTTTCAGTTCCACTAATAGAAGGAAAACTGGTGCTACTCTGTATGAGAGGAACAGAGGTAATTGACCGCCGACTAACATTACTCATCTGCTATCAACTCCACGCTCCGGGTGGTTATCCGAAGGTAATGTTTCTCCAAGGGTTGGTTGGGTTTCTGTCCACCGATAGAAGGAAAACTGGTGCTACTCTGTAAAGAGGTACAGAGGTACTCGTCCGCCGACCGACTAACATTACTCATCCGCTTACTCAACTCCGCTCCGGTGGTATATCCAAAGTAATTATTTCTCCAAGGATTATTGGTTTTCAGTCCACTGATAGAAGGAAAAAACTTTTGGGGGGGGTGCTACTCTGTAGAGAGGGAACAGGGGTACTCGACCGCCGACCTAAACAGTTTACTCATCTGCTACTCAACTCTGCTCCGTTGGTTATTCCGAAGTAATGTTTTTCTCCAAGGATTATTGGTTTCAGCACCTCAGCTCTGTCGTTCTCCAGATAACAGTTCTAAATATACTACTTTCCTTTGGTGACGATGTTTGTTTGCTTATCTTCCTATCTCTTTGCAAGTCACTGTGGTGGATTTCTATACGTTCTGATTAAAAATCGCATACCATTTGTGGTTCAAAGAATTACACACTGTGATGAAATATGGCCGATTGAGATTAAAATACAAAATCATGTCTCGGCCAACAGTGTATGTTGGAATGTAAATAAACTAAACTGAAAGATAAAAATTACTGTTTTTCATTAATACAGAAAGTAATACTCTTAGGATATAATTTATAAAAATTTGTTATAATATCGGACATGTAATGGCACTATGATAAATGATAAATGTGTTTCAATAAATTAAGTTTTTTTTACATCATTAAACATGACTCACGACAAAATAACGGTTTAATGTAGACGAACTTTTTAGCTTTTATATATATATTAATATATATACAGGGATGGTACATAAAGTCCTGCACTGGTATAATTAATTTTCTAAACGATAACAGATAAATGAACCAAGATTTTGGTACCATCAATACTACACCTAAAAATCTACTTATTTGAAGGAAACTATCAGTTTTCTTGTAATATCATGGGGACGTCCCGCAAGGAGTCGGAAGGAAATCTTAAATAGGAGCATAGGTCAATAATGCACATCATTTTTAAAAGGGCTTATCTAGCAGAGTTTAATTGCCGCAAAAACCGCACTCAAAAAGATTGATCCAGTACAAAATGGCGGCTGTTATCAAAGGTTTTTACTTGGGTACATTTCATTAGTAGCCATAACCCCGGTAAAGCAAAACTGCAACCAAAACGAATACTGCAGATAAGAATACTACAATTATGATTTGTCCAGTTGTACAGAAGTGAATTAATGACGTAGGTTAAATCCTCAAAGGGGTACAAAATAGTGGTCCTTAATTATATTGGATAACGGGGAAAACCTGATAACAGTAACAATTAAAAAAGTTTCTTCTCTTATCTTTTGCGGTCGCAGTATTGGAACTTTTCCAATTAGCCAGTCTATTCATAGTAGGCTATTCTCAAAGTTTTCTTGTTTTAAGTAGTGCTCGTCCAACCCTTTCCTATCAGTGCACTTTAGTACAAAAGAGTATTGTCCGTATTGCAGTTGTAAGTTTCTTCAACTACACCTATGTTGCTTGACGAACGTGAACGTATAACACTTTCTTATGATGGTTGGGTTGGGGAAACAACGGACGATCACACGAGGGTGCATGTATGATGTGCATATTGACCTATGCTCCTATTTAAGATTTCCCTTCCGACTCCTTGCGGGAACGTCCCCATGATATTACAAAAAAACTGATTAGTTCCTTCAAAAAGTAGAATTTTTATGTGTAGTATTTGAGTGTACCAAATCGTTGTTCATTTATCTGTTATCGTTTAGAAAAATATTATACCAGTGCAGGACTTTATGTACAGCCCTGATTATATATATATATATATAGTTTTTTTAGTAGTAGTTTTTTAGGTGATTCAGGTTTAAATAGCAAAAAAATTGGGGCACGAAACAATGTTTTTTTAAGTTTGATGTACAATAACTTTGTTAACATTGGTAATAAAGTACATAAAATTAACCAAACATTAATTGTAGAGAGTTTAATTTCTGAAGAAAATTGATATAATCAAAGTCTAAAATAAAACAGAAATAAAGTACTAGTTTTAAGCAAAATTAATCAGGTTGGGCCAAACCGTACGCACCTTTTTATAATAGATGTTCGAAAATGGAGGCCATCACTTATCAATACATTTTGCAGTCACGTTTGTGGTACTTGCTTTTTTGTTGCGTTTTCTTAATTTTTCGTAGGACTTCCCTGTAATCTGACACAAGCCGAATCCATAATACGGGCAATTAATTCATAACGAGAATTTCACTTTGTCTTGTTATACAATTGTCCTTTCATCCATCCCCAGATGCAATAATCCATTGGAGATAAGATCTGGTGATTCTTGGTGGTGGCCAAGGGGTGAGGCCCTCCACGACCAATCCAGTGCTTACAGGAAATTGATGATTTAAGTAAGCAGAAACGGCAACGTGAAAAAGTGGGGAGGTGCTCTGTCCATGCTGGAAGTACAAATTTTTGTCTGAGATGTAAAGGAACATTCTCTAACAGCTGCGGCAAACCTCTTCTTGAAGGAAATTGCAAATAGAACTCAGCAAATTTGAGGCGTCCCCAGGTGATATGAAAGGTCCAATCAGCCGGATTGTAGCAAAAGGGTCCACACCATAGACATTGACGCTAAAATCGGTGTTGAAAGTTCTGTTTCCACTACCTAATATGTGGATTTTTAATTCTGCCCATGAGTGTTCATTGTGACAAGGTTATTGGACACCATCCCGAGTGAATTGTGCCTCATCCGTAAACAAAATACGCTTGTAAGAGCTGGATTATTAATATTCAAAAAGTTTGCAAAAACTCCAAGCGAAGCGGACCATCCCCTAGCTGTAGATGTTGAAACCTTTTGTTTTATGAAAACGGATAAAATTTGTTTCGATTAAAGTGATCTCCACCACCGTTGACTTGCGTAACGAAACTCCTATCCGCCTAGAAATACGTCTCGTGTTACTTACACCTGGACTGCGATGAAACAGCATTAAATAACAATATCATCATCAAGTTGGACATGCTCGTTCATAATTGAAGATTCTAGTACTTGGTAGTGATTCCTGTTTCCCGAAAAGAGTACGAAAAGTTCCCGAAAATTGTTTTGTATTCTGGAATCCTCCCTAATTAGGGTAACGTAGTTTCATATTCTTCTACAGCAACTCTAGCATTACCAATTACAGTAACCAAAATAAAAACCATATCAGCGTATTCCTCTGAGTGTAAATAAGTTAAGGCATGTTTTCGCCTGAAATAAACAATCGAATTATAATCTCACAGGAAAAAATTGCATTTAATAACACGATTCACAGAACCCGATCTCCTGCTGTAGCTTGCAAAACACCCACTAATACACAGTTCCTAACGTAACAGTACCAGGAATACCATTGTTTCGATCAGCAAGTTATTCGTGCGTTACACAACTTAGAAATTAATAAAACAAAAAAACTGCATTATCGTATGATTAGTAAAAAATTAATGGGAAAATGTTTTGCTTCATTTATTTTCGAACATTTGATGTAAATTTTTTATTTTAAAAAAAAATACAACGTAATAAAAAATGATATTATTTATTTACAAACAAATTTATTTAACAGTTTTAATCTTGTTTTTCTCAATTTATCTCATCATTAAGGAACAAACATTTTGTTTGTGTGTTTTATTTTTAACTAAATACCGTACGGTATTTCTTTTACAGCTAGTAAATGTATTATAGCTGAATAAAATCGATTTTTATGGTACTTATTTCTGGTTTTTTATTTTAGACTTTGATTATATAATTTTTCCTCAGAATTAAACTCTCTACAATTATGTTTGTTGAATTTTATGTATTTATTACCAATTTAAACAAAGTTATTGTACATCAAACTTAAAAAAACATTGTTTCGTTCTTTTTCTTTTTTTTCTCACTGCCCCAATTTTTTGCATGTATAACCCTGAATCCCTAAAAAAGACTACTACAGGTACCAGTTTCTGAAACCTAATTTTATTAGCTTTATCAGGTAAAAATACCCATAAGATATCCACGATATTTCTTGCTTAATTAATCTTTCCACAAAAGAGAAAGGGTGAAAGTTCAGTATGGCTTTATTTTACGTCTTTTACCCAAGGAATTCCAGGCGAAATCATTTTGCTAGCTGTAACTCGCTAACTGAAGCGTTTTCGGATCCTATATTTAGTATAACATTTTTTCATTATTTTTACTAGTACAATGTGCTGTAGAAGTGGGGGGACGAACTTCATGAATCACCCTAGTATATATATATTCAATATATATATTTATATATATATATCATATATTTATTTATTTATTTATTTTATTACTTGGTAAACAAATGGTTAAATAGACTCTATAAGAATTTTTACATAGAAGCAAAATATTCAAAAATTATTATATTACATCTTATATATAATAAGGTAATATAACGTAACTCGCAACTTAACAACAGTAAACAAGTAGTATTTCATTACTATATTAAAAACAATTTCCTTAAAACTATTGTTCATTCATTCAAAATACAAGGTACACCACTCCACGCTGTTACGTGGAGGCCTGCAGGCTAAATGTCAACTATATTTTTAATTATGCTGCATTTGTTTTGATCAATTTTTAGCATGTCATAATGATTGTTACCTCAATTTTGTTAACAAATTTATTAATTTAGCGATTTTCTATTTTGCAATCATTGTTATCTCATAAAACATAATAGGTAAACATGTATTTCTGACGGTCAGTCAGTAACGCTTCATGCAAAATTTCAAGTTATTATAGCAAGTTCGGTTTTCGGAATATCCGATGAGGTACAGACATACCGTCCATTAAGAAATTAACAAAATTTTCCAGCCTCTCTAGTAAAAGGCTTAGCTAACGCTCAGCCACAATAATAGGAAAATTTAATTAATTTCTACCCGCAACACTTATAAAGCAACGTCTTACGTCCAACCCTTTAGGGATCCTACAAAAGAAAAGGAACAACGGCACGGTGCTATCACTGCCAAATGGGATGATCCAAGAGATAAAGGACCCGGCAGTGAAAGCTCGATATCGCTTTCACGGGTGTTGTCATGTGCTGGTCACCCATACCCCGGGCACACCGAGGAGGTGAAAGAGGGGGTCGGTTCGTCTTCGTGAAAACTTTAGGGAGAGGAAAAGGGTTTTGGGTAGATTTTCGTAGACAAAATCAATTAATTCCTTCAGGGGTAGCATCTAATAAAAATGTCCTATACAACTTCAATACTTGTTTCAAAGTTTCAAAAACTCGGGTGTGTGGAATTGGAATAGAAATATATCCAGAACAAGTTGAAATCCTGGTAAAAAAATATACCTTTATAATATGTCGGCGAAGTTCGTGACCAGCTCGGTACGATATATCATTTCATATATGGCAGCCGTTTAAACTTTAATTAAACTCACAACTCGGTATCTTTGGTGATGGACCCAGATGAGATGAAAACGATTTACTGGAATGCTTATAACATTTTATAAACATTTCGTAACAGACGATGTATTTGTAACCTCGAAAGAATTACATGTAAATCCAATAAGAGTTACTATATCAGTAAGAACTAGTGAAATAAATGCTGTAAACAAGTTCAAACTGTGTAAAAAGATATGTAATAAAGATACCGCTCGGTGAGGAGCTTGTAACGCAATTTTTTCCAATATGTTAAAACTGAAAAAAGCACAACTTAGTTGTTTTTGAACTTAAAGAAAAGAAAATCGGTATTTCTTGGGAATAAAATACCACGTTTTACCTAAACATTTTAAAATACATATTTTTAATATTTGAGTATCAGAAAAATTAATACTAAGATGGGTCAGTTCACGTACAACACTAGGTTGCTACTCCTTTTTAGAAAAAATGGTTGTTT
>NW_025789565.1:0-7365 GCF_021130785.1 Homalodisca vitripennis
CTAGTGCCAGAAACATAAAAGAACCTAACAATCTACTAAATTTAGTTACGTAATTTAAAATTCAATTTAAATTATTAATTGTCCTTGAAATAATATTCCACACATCAAGTCCATAAAATAAATATATTTTGTATAAATGATTCTGGATTAAGTATAAGAATTTTATATTGGCCAAAACTAATACGTACTCCACTACAGTTACATAATACTATGTATAATTTTCATAATCTTACAATTCTAAAAAGATTACTGGATGTAGTCCACCAACTAAAGCAATCTAATCATCGCGTGAATAGAATTTAAACACAACTAAAACACATACAATGAATAGTTATAAGTTATTGTAAACACATAATTGTGAATGGTTTAAACTAAATGTAATTTTATTAGTTTCAATAATAAATTGGAATTGTAATGTTTTATTATTCATTTTTACTGTTTTTGTGAAACATTATATTAGAATATTGTTAATCAATAAACTTTATTGAATTGTAATTAAAAGAGGTTCTTCTTACGAGAAATCAAAATAAATGTAGATTTATGTCTTACCAAATTTTGCGCCACTTTTTAAAAAATTTTCCTTATGATTCAAATTTAACCCTTTTAGTAGCAACGATGCTGTGAACGACTGACTGTATTAATATGAAAAGCTCCAGGATGCTGACATCGACACTATGAAATTTGATAATATTTAACCCTTTGAGTGCCACAGCGTCGCTAATTTTGACGCTACGAAAAGTGCATAAAGTGCCAGCGTCGCCAATTTTGACGTTTCGTATTTCGATAGTATTTTATATAGTACAAGATTATTTGGGCCAAATAATCAGACGGCTGTATTCAATAGGTTCCAAACTATCAATAAATACGAGTTTTATGTTGTTTCTCTACTATTTTATCTGTGAAACTTATGTTGTTTTGGGTACTTATCAAGAAGCCACTATTTTTGGACGAGTTTTCCTTATCGGGGACAAAATAAATTACATTGTTAAAAACAACTGACTTTATTTAACCTATTTTGGAATGTACAAGTTATTACGACAATCAATTAAATCAAAACTATAAGAACAACGTTTCATTATTCGGAAATGTCAGGTCATTCGTGTGTCTATTTGGAGACGATTTGGAGATAAGAAGTATGACTCATCGAGTATTTTTCTATTCATTATGGAAGAAGGAACGTATAATGAAGTTTATTTTGATCTCTGATAAGGAAAACTCGTCCAAAAATAGTGGGCTGTGATAAGTACCTGTACGATGATTCTGTCTTACAGTCACGCGACGTAGCGACGAGTACCGTGTTGCGTAACGGCCTTTCTTGTTGTTTATGTGCCGATAAACCAAGCATTTGAGTTAATACAAAATAAAAATAGTAACTTATGTAGTATTTTACTGTATTTCTTTACAAAAGTAATGTATGATTTGAGTTGTGTTCAAGCAAAAAACGTGAATTTTCAGTGTAAATATTATTAGGGTTATTATTTAGTAAATGTAAACTTTTATGTAAATATGTTAGCAAGTATTAGTTTCTAAATTTACTAATCATAATTATTTGTGTTGTATTAATGTTTTATTAGATTTATTGGGAAAACTACATCATTACTAAGTAATTTCTAAACTCTGACAAATGAAGTACAGTTTATAAAATGTCGGTACCGGGCAGCATTTTGTTAATACATATAATGCCATGTTTTTAAAATTCTATAATAAGATATTACACATGGGTTTTATTTATAATCATATGGCCTTTATCATGGTATAAAGAAAAAAAAATCTTAAAAATACCGTATACACACAAATTAGGTCGAAACTTCACTTTTTATACAAAAGTAAAAAACTTTTTTTATAAATACTGAATTTTTTTAATTTTTTAAAATTAAATTTTATTTGTAACGATATGTATCATATTCTGCATTTAATAAAAAAAAAAACAACAACAAAATTATGGAAATCTGTTTGGTAGTTATTTTACAACAGCTTTTTTCCCAAAAGCTTACAATATGCGAAAAACAGCGTGGCACTTTATGCATATGCCTTCGGAAAGTACCCGTGGCACTCAAAGGGTTAATATTGAACAAATGAATACACAATCGCTTTGTATTGTTTTTCTTCTTTTTTGGCCTGAGAATCGTTGTGTGAAAGTAACAAAGTTTTCTTCTGACATCATCTTACTTAGTGGTTGAGTGTTTATCTTAATTTGTATCGTTACCAATACAGTTCCGATAGAAGTTTGGTTTTATGTTAAGAAGTTCTAAAAAAGTATATTATTACTACTTTTATACTTGTTGCATAACAACATTGTAAATAAGTTTTGTTTAAAACAAAAACTTTTAGGTTTTAGTCTAGATCTTTCCCGAATGATAAAAGTTTATTCGAAAATTGTATACATTCTTTTTAGTTCGTCCAACATTATTCTAGTAAATTTTTATTTGATTTAATAAAAAAATTCCGATAACAACATTGATATATTTTGCATTATTATATAAAAGTGTCTGTTCTAGTTTTTGTTAGTTGTGGTGGCACTCATTAACATTTTATTTAGGGCGTATATTAAAATGTCATATTTGATTTCATATCTCATAAACCTTTACTGTACAAGAATTTCATTATTTTTCACCGTCTCCTAACTAGTGTAAGTACAACAAAATTTAAATAATGTTTATAAGAAAACTTGTTCTAAAATAAAATTTTTATTAAAAACGAAGATAAGATCATTTATATAAAAGTTGAATTTGTTTGTTTAAAAACGAAATTCATTTATATATATATATATATATATATATTCTATTCTATAAACGATTTTCGATAAAATTACGTGCAAATGTTTAGATTAAGTGAATAGTTAATTTACAGTAACCTTTTTCCAAACTATTTCATTTTTAAACTTTTGTAACGAGAGTAAAAAAAATTATTGTGTGCCAAAACAATATTATTCATATCTTTTAAACACTTAGCACCAAAACTGTAATAGTACTGAGGTACTTTAAAACGTATTTAAAAATCATGTCTTGACATATTTAAAATATCGTTTTTTTGTAATGTAGTTTTCATAATTAAATTTTGTGCATAAAACCATAAGTATTCTTCTGAAATAAAATTACTAGTCACTACAATATTTATAAACTTTGCATTTTTCATTATTAATCATATGTAAAGCTTATGAATAAAATAAAAAATGAAAATATTTTAAAACCGTGGGAATTGATAGTGTTCTTTTCCATTATATAATGAGTAAGAATTCAAAGAAATATGATATTTGGATGGTAAATAAATTAATCTTATACATTTTCATGTATAAAAAATATGCTTATTTAGAAAGGTAGACCAACATTAACTTATACATGAACACATTGGAAAGTTTAAAAGCTGTTACATTGTACTGGAAAATTGTCAGTGTCTATTCTTTTAGTTTATAGGTTTTATAAATGTTCAACTAATTTTCTCTAAAACACTGAAAGTTATTTACATTCATGTAAAAGGTACTTTAATTGCATCAATGCACTTTAACACTTTATTTAATGTGAATAGCCAAGAATACACCCTTACCAATAATAAACACACACAAAATCGAGTAGAACGTAAACTCTTGATAGAGAATTTTGACAAACATACAGTAATTTTTGCGTGTTTGACAATTATGTGAACAAATCACGATTGGAAATGTGAACGTTAAAGTATAAAATGTTCTAATGACAAATTTAATGGAACTATAGAATGTTTTAAGGTACAATATAAAACCTTGGATTTTAATCTTTAGATTTACGTATGTTTTAATTCAAACAAAGTAAAAAATAGACTTGCTATAAGAGATCATATTACAACAAAAGTTTTTGTCAAAAATAGCTTAGTGCCATTGAAAATGTAGTTAATGCGTCGATATTCCCTTTAAGCCAGTTGCAGGGTTAAAGGATAACCAAAAATACTAAAGAGTAAGTTTGAATTAATTGTTGTCACACATCCAGGAAGTGGGTGTACATGTTAATAATCGGCTACATAAAAGCAAAGTAAAATATCAGGTAATTCTACAAAATAGTTTTTGTAGACTAATATAAAGTAGTCAATACCATTTATAATATATTGTAAAACACGTTTTATTCCTTAACCCTTCGACGCGTTTTTTTTTGTGTGCACCTATACCCCCTTACTGCGTGAGTTTTTCTGCAGTTTTCTTAAATTTTGCTACTCCGATATGTTTTAAGCTGTGCATGTAAATAAAAACACACATAGATCATTATATTTTTATTTTTAGACAAACATAACCTGAAAATGATAAAACAATACAGTTTTTATGACATTTATATGTATTTACAACAAGAAAAATAGTATTTTTACCTCAAAAGTTGATTTTCGTGTGGTATGCCTTGAAACATTCCCCCACACAGAGACCTGCTTCGCAATCTGGGCACCAGAAAACTGTTTCCCTTCTTTGGCCATGTTTGGAACAAACTACACATCGTTTTTGTGGTTTTGCCTTCTTACCAGAAGGTGGTATTCGGTCAATAAAGTGCTGTTCTACTAGTCGAGCAGGTGATGGCTCAATTGATGGTCTACCATAGCTGGGTCTTTCTAAACCTCCTTGGAATTGTTCAATAATCTCTTTTATAAGGCCTAGCCTAAATGTAAGATGGTCTATTTTTGGATTTTTTGCCTTCCATATAATATAGCAGTTCAATATGGTTACATTTAGCAGTCGTTTGAAAACTTTGACATACCATTTTATGTTACGCTTTCTTTCCATAAGGTAATTTTCCAACATTTGATCCCTTACATCAACACCACCCATATTGCTGTTGTAATCTGTAACTACTGTAGGTTTCAGCATTTCAACATTTGACCTACTTCTACAAGTTTTCATTTCAATATTGTGGTATGTTGATATAAGGCTAACTATGCGCTTATCGCGCCATTTGAAGATGGAAACATCCCCACTGTGAACCACTAGTATTTCTCCTTTTGATAACGTTTTGTTTTTGAAGTCTTTGGGGACAGATTTCCTTCCTAATCTCAAAGTTCCTACACAATCAGTTTTTTTACTTTTCAGAAATTTAGCAAGTTCAGGATCATTATAAAAAATTGTCCATCCAAAGTGTATAACCTTGGTTGAGAAGCTTTTCAACTAAGCATAAAACGATAGCTTCTGTTTTTTTCATCTCTGGAGTAACGAGGGAACAATCCAACACTGTATCACTGCCTGTATATACAATAAAATTCCATGTATAGCCAGTTGATGACTCGCAGAGCTCATAGGTTTTCACCCCAAACTTTGCAGCCTTCAGCGGAATGTACTGTCTAAATGACAGTCTGCCCTTCCATAACAACAACGATTCATCAATTGAAATATTTTTGTGAAGGCTGGTAAGCTTCTTGAAATTTGTTTGTCAGTGTGAGATTACAGGAAAGATTTTTCTGAGTTTTTTTTGTTCTTGCCTATGATCAACTGAGTTATCGCTAAAATGCAGAAATTTGGAAAGGAGTTCAAATCTGTCACATGACATTATGGTTGAGAAAAACCTTGATTCTAAAAATGGATTTTTAGAGAAATAGGATCTTATTGTAGGTTTTACTACAACCACTCATTATCATGTACATAGCTAAGAGTACATATATTTCATCCCTTGAGCATGGACTCCACTTCCATAGTCGAGAAAACCGAGAAAAAATCATTCCTTTCTTAGCCATTTCTTGTTCAGCATACTTGTTTGTTTCATTCACAATTAGGTCTATTAGTGTTTGGTCAAAAAAGAATAAAAAAGTGTCTAGAATGCTGTTTGTTTCCATTTTAGGGCCACTGTCACATAAAAAACTTTCTCTCATACCATTATAAGTGTTCATAGTTTCCCAAATCATGTCTGAATTCGCCATTTGTCTAGGCCTAGGTCTACTGGCATTTCCATCTCCTCCCCCCAAATTTGCAAAATCCTCAACTTCTTCATTATCTAACCCTACAATATCCTGGAACTCATTATCAGAATTGGTTTGATCAAATTCCATTTGTGCAAAATCTAGCTCAGTCATAACTGAATCATCATCACTGTCACTGTCAAGTAGCCTATCGATTTCACTGTTTGTACTAACTCTACTGGTCCTGCCATTGTATGAGGAATATGTATTATTTCAACACTAAATAAAATTGTATTTGGTAAAATAAAATGAGAACTAGGCCTACCATAATGTTAGTATAATAACAAACATTCAAAGTTGCCATTTTAGGTTAGGCTTACTTGCAACTATCACAAAAAACGAAAAAATTACTGGAGAGAACTTGATTTACAGACCATAATATTTACACAGCACAACCACTAAAACGATATTAATATTATTAATACACTTTTAAACACTGACAATATCACAAAACAACATGTAAACATTAGCTCCCTACTTCGCATAAACAAAGAACCGGCTGGACTGGTTCGTCGTCAGTAGCGAGAACAGCTGATTCATTGCGTCATATTCTAGACTCTTTTTACGATGTCAGTTGTTTTTTGAGTAACATATGACTATTGATATCGATAGCTAAACTCATAAGCTTTAAATCAATATCACTTTCGATAGGCCAATATTCGAGTGACCATCAAATAAAACCGAAAATTCGTCGATACATCGCTTCGCGTACCAGGCACGGCAAAACGCGTTCTCAAACGCTCAGTGCGCACGTACTAGGTACGGCAAAACGCGTCGAAGGGTTAAAACTTAATGTCAAAGGGAGTTTATTAAAAGTTTGACAGTAGCAGTTTGTAAAATAGTTACCTAGGAACTGTCATGTTAACTTCGGTAGCTATAGTTATCCACTTTTATGTATATTCCACCATGACCAAAGGAATTAGGAATTTCCAGAAGAACTTGTTTTTTTTTGTCTGTTACATTGTGGGGTAACATGTGAGAAATAGTTCTTAAAAGAGTCATATGAAATGTTTGAATTGTTAATTTCTATTAAAGATGCAGTATATTTTATATGATTTCACAATGTATGTTTTCTGAGTAACAGGAGACAGGAGTAGAATTGTTTCAAATATTCATCACTCTGAAGCAAGGTAAATTTATTAGACTTTAACCCTTTGGGCGCCAACGTCCGATCCATTTGGACGTTACGCAAAACTGCTATATTTTCCTGACTAAACGACTTTATTCAGTCATATTCTGTATTTGGCCTTCCAATAAGTTGGTAAAACTGTATTTATTACTTTTTTTATGTTGGTATCACTCGCAGCACAAAGAAACTAATAACCAATCGCCCTGTTTCCCGCCAAGCGCTCAGTGAAGCTTTCTGTGCTGTCATTTGTTCGTGTGTGGCTTATACGTAGTGGATATTGCTGGCGTTGAATCTATAATTCTATTGATTTTATGTTATTTATAAAGTGTAATATATAA
>NW_025789566.1:0-7689 GCF_021130785.1 Homalodisca vitripennis
TCTACAACTTATAGTTTCCCAGTAATAATATACCAACTATTTATTTTTAGTTCAAGTGATTTAGTACTCAAATTCAATTTAGATTTTACATTTGTTTAATTAACTATTTAATAATTTATGTTACAAAAATAGAAACTTATATTTCAATGATTAGAAATCCATCCTATTCTATCAGATGTCACAAATGAGTGTTTGCCACAGGAAGTACTCAAGCTGAATGTATTTCTCCATCTCTCCTTAAATGTAATTCAACCACTCAGGTCCCCCAGGAATATGTTTTGAGTTTTTCCTATGTATAACTTGTTCTGAAGTCAACTCTGACTTTGACAAATCATTAACCAATTCCATTTGCTTTAGTTTTAAACATTTTTAGGCATACCCCTTAAGGATTTTTTGACATCTGAAGAGGATAGATTACCATCCGTCTAATCTCCATGTTTAGAAAGTGGCCAATCAGACAGACAACCCATTTGGCAAAGAATAGTACTAAAATAAAAACAGTCCTTTTCTTGTACTAAATAAAAATAATAATATAGCATAATAAATTCCTGTATTTGACATGTAGAATAATTATCCAGTATCTAGAGCCTAAGATAACATAACTGTAACCTCTTAAGGGTCTAGAAAATCATTAAAATATGTGGTCTCAAAACCAGTTTTTTTATGTTTTTTTCTGAAATGCAGACGACAGTTTTCAGCATAATAATTTAATTTTTTACAGGTGATTGAACTCTAATATCTTAAAATAAATCATAAAGTATATCTCTTTTTTATAAAAAATTCTTTCAATTATCGGCATTTGCTATTATCAAAAAGGAATTAACCCTTTAAAGAACAGTCTACATTACAAGAAGTAAACCAGAAATACCGGGCTATTTTTAATGAACTTTGCCGAATTACAGAGAAAAATACTAAATTTTAGGAACTACAAATCATACTTCATTTACAATTTTTTATTTAAGATTGTGTTTTAAAAAAATGGGCTACCAGAATATATGTCCAATAACTTGCAAAAAAATTATTAGCATGAATTTTCAATACATCTAAAAATATATTGTAAAATTTTATATTTTTGAAAAAAAAAAAAATAGTATTCAAACCACTCCTGGTAAAAAAGCATAAAGCCATAAAATGCCTTCATAACAGTGAATATGTCTATATACATACTACAAAAAGTATGACTCTCTATTATATAATTATTATAAATTTTGTACAAAATCCTAAATACTGTGTTTTTTAACAATGTATGGATAAAATTGGACTGATGTAAACTAAACTAAAGGTTTTCCAGAATATCCTACTCTTAGTTTCAGTACACTGACAAAAAAAAAAAAAAAAAAAAAAAAAAAAAAAAACCAAATTATTTTACAGAAAAAATGAAATAAATGAATTTGTCATTAAATTTTAGCACACATTATCATTGGTAGTTAACAAATACATCCTCTGCAATCCATGCAATCCTCTTTCAACACTTCTTGCACGCTGTTCTAGATTTTTATCATCTTGCAAGGCCCCCACCACTTTTGTAAGCTATTTATTGCTGCAAAACAGCACACCAAAATCTTTCCTTTATTTACCTGGGCCAAGTTTGAAAATCCTTTCCCCTCTTGAATTGTGTTTTCTTTCCTCTTGCCCAATGTGGACCTAGATTTTGGTCTTTTTGCAATTCAATGTAGGGCTAACTTCTATCAATGCACAGATATCATATACTGATTATTTTGTTCAATAAAGTTTTTGGGCATATCTGATTGGTCCTCTTTTACCTAATTAAGCCCCAACAAAGCCGTAGCCAAAAATATATGATTGAAATACAATATAGGCCTACGAATCTGGTTGGAGGACAGTACTTGGGTCTAGGTACTTTTCAAAATACATTAAATGTTATGTTCACTATCCTGGGGCAATATACAATTTTCATATAAGACATGTTACAAGGAAGTTGTCTAGCTTGTCAGAGACAGCAAATATTTGTGAGACTGTAGAAGGACTTGAAAAGGCAAGTTTACATTTATATAGAACCAATACGAATTTTCCACACAATTTTCTTTTTAAATACAATTGGAGGGTTTAGATGTACAATAGTAAAGAAATCGTTATTTACCCATGATACACTGGTGCAAAATTGAAAGATAACATCCACACCATCCTTTTGTCACTCCCGAGCCCAACCTAAAGAACCATTGGAATGAAACATACTGTGGTTGAAAAGATGAAGGAGGTTTTATTTACTTGTAAAGGAGTTGACAAAAGAGGAACCTTCCAATCCAACTTAAGAAAACATTCTCGTTTAAAAGTGGAAAAATTTTGATTTTTGTTTTTCGCTATAACTAAAAAATTTAAATAACTAAAATTTTAGGAACCTCTTGTCTGACCTACTAACGAGTTGTCCTCTGAGAGGAGGTAGTCTGAGTCAGGCGCATGATGCAATCCTCCTGTCCTTGGTGGGAGGGAGTTCTAGTTTATAGTTGGTTGGATTAGTCAGCAGTTCAAGCAGTAAGGCCCCATCCCCCGTCACAGAGGACATGAGCTGGTGTGCCTCTGCTGCACCGTGTCCACAGGGACCTTGTTGGGTGCTCCAGGTCTGCTTTGCTCTGATGGACCCCCCGTATGTCCCCTGGCCCCCACCCAATCAGTGGCTCGAGTTCCCCCTCCCACTGTTGGAGCTCTGTCCCATTGTTTTTACTACCTGTGGCAAGAACTGGGGCTGATAACCTGAATCAAGAAACACAATTTAAAAAGAATAAAACCAAAAACCACTGGGACTAGAAAATGTGTGTAGGTAAGTAAGTATGAGAGATAGAACAGAAAATACAAACAATAAAAGTATATATTTTATTTCTTAATGAAAAATCACACAACTAATTTTTATCAGAAACACTTTTAATGCTACAAGTGGAAGTGTATAAAACCACTCGGCATGGTGGCAGGCATGATTTTAAACAGAATGTGAATATTATTTTTAACAATTTATAAAATATACTGTTTGTGTGCTTAACCTATTGGTGGTTTATGATAATTGGCACAGGCCACCCATGATTTTGGACTTATGCAGATTGTTCCATGTATAAAGGTGAATGTAGCTCACTATAGTGTACTCCAATTAATTTGATTAGAATGTAGAAGTTTTTTCTATGTAACAAAAATAAATTAACATAGACAATAATTGTTTTATCTCATACAAACAACACTTTTTTTGACAGTTAAATATTGTTGATAAATTTGTTTTTTTTTCTTCTAGAAAAATAGTTTATGTTTTCGTTTGTAAAAATAAAACACAAGCAATTAACCCATCATTTAATCAAATATTAAGACCTTAGTTAGCTTTCCTATATGAGTTGGGAAATTAATGAGTCCAATTTCTTTAACTCCAGTATATTGTAAGTAATTACTGAATAGGTGGAAGTTATTTTACACAACCAAATCAACAAAAAGACATTGCAAACAAAATGGTTGCCTGATAAAATGCCATAAAACTAATTCAGGATTTTCCAATAAAAAAAGGATATATATATTAAAATATCAAATATAATATTATATATAAATTATATATAATAATATCTAGTATAATATCCTCAAACACAATAGTGAAAATTTTTTTATTATTTTATGTAAAAAGGTTAATTGGCGTATCAGTAAATTTGATAATCCCCAAACCGGAACGAGCCTTAATTTTAGCACCCTGTGACGTTGTTTGTTTCTTTTTCATCAGAAGAAGAAAAGAATGTACTTGAATGTCAGTTGCCACAACAACGATAATAGTAATCAAAAATAAATCATGTTGCATTTGGCTATTAAAATATAAGAAGTGGTGGTAAAACAATCTTCTATATATTTGACAGTACACAAAAGGTTGTTTTTAAATATGATAAGTAACCTTAATATTAAATCGGCAATTATGTAGTAAAGTAGATTTTATAATATAGGCTTTCATCTAAAAATATAAACTGTTTACAACATGAATTTACCATTGATTTATTTATATATCTACACACTACTTTATTTCAAAAAAACACCTCATATATAGAATATATATTTTCATTAACAATACTCTGAGTGAAATAATTTGTTTAGTGATTACATAATAAAACGCAAATATTTGCAAAATAACAGTGATGTATTTTTTCAAAATACCCTAGCTAAAACATTTGCCGCAAACCTTACAAAATCCTAAGATTTTACAAATTTCAAAAAGGAGTTTAAGACTAAATTTGGATCTTGTTAATATAAAAAAATAATAAATACAGATTTTTATGAGCAAATTAATAATAAATTGTTCAAAATTGCACAAAAACGTAGAAGGCATTGTAGTGGTTTTAAACAGTAGTATTAATCAAATCTAATTTATGTGCTCAAGCATCCATCAATTTTTGCTGATAAACTTATAGAAGATTATAGTCCTTTATTCTCGCCTTTGTTAAAAATAATAGATCGGTGTTTGTAGTTTACGTTTTTTTTTAATACATTAATGATATTTTTATTTATTAGTACATAAAAAAGTGGCAATATTACACAAAAGATCATAGTTTACTGGTTTGAATACAGTTGTTTAATAATGACGTTGAACAGCAAGGTCTACATTTCATTTTTTAATATAAGTTAAAAACACTTATAAAGTTTATTTATTATAGTATGTAAATAATTATATATGACACAGTACATAAAATTTGTAACACATACATGTGAAAATACTGTCAATATGTAAAAAGAAATTTATGACACTCTTGGATTAACAATATTGAAAAGATGGCAATACCATCATAAACATTTTGGGTAGAAACATTGTTAAAGACATTGGGTAACCTAGGGAGATTAGAAAAATGTCTTGGATCAAAAAAAATCAGAGATAAGCCAAAATTTTCTCGTATGAGATTTCAATAAAAATTCCCTCCAAATTTAAGTGTAACTCGAAAGAATGTTGAGGAGACAAAAATTCTAGTAGGTTTCCTCGCCCCACGGAGCTACACAGCCGAGCAGCGAAGCACGTGAAGCCTGGTCTGGTACCAGCACCTAAGGAAGGTTCCTGTGGAATTCCCCCATGGGACCCCCAGCTGGAGCCCCCACCACGCCCTCAATCTCCCTGAGTTGCCGACAAACCTCATACGACCACCTTGCATGCCCGGCTCCTAAGCCCGGAGGATTCCAGACCTGTCTGGGAGGCAACTGGGGTTTCTACTGCCCACCCTGCAGGGTTAAGTAACAAGTATCCGCCCTTCTCCGAGAACATCGACTTTGTACCTTCCTGCCACTCAGTCCCCTCTTTGCTGGTGGAAACATCCACCGTCTTGTCCCATTAGTGACGCAGATGGTGAGAAGCTGAGTAACCTAACAAAGCGCTGGGATTGCAACTATGACTGAAACTTTGTGTTTGGTCCCTATTTATTATGTCCCTATTTATTTGTATTAAAAATTTATCAAACAATCTGATTAGAGCCGTTATCTCTTTTTCAAATTCACACCTAAACACTCCTAAAGAGCTTTAAGAATACATCATTAATACATTACATTTATATGGATATGTCTTTGAATTGAATAAATGATTTGATATGTAACATTGTTAGAAAGAATAAATTGTACATTTTGGAAGTGCTTTCATGACCGAAACATGCTAACGCTCACATTGTTTGTGCAACTGAAATTCGATAATGGATGTCACTGCATGATGTTATGTTGAGTTTGTTTAAATTAATTTTCAGTGAACACTGACTGTGTATTGTGTTTAATTGTTGTTGTATAGAATAGCTAAAACAGTAAGTGAGAAAAGAAATTGTGCAGTTGGCAGAACTTGTTTATTGTCACATACCAGACTACACTTACTGTCTCGACTGATAATCTGATAACCTGATGTTTATTTGAAATTATTATTGTTTAGGGTGTTTACACTGAAATATGTATCATAATGAATAAAAAACACTTGAATAGATAAAAAAAATACCTTTACTAACATTTTTTTTTACTTTGAACAATTTTTAATTTTTTACGTACATTTTTATGTGTACCACTATAAGAGTAGATGTATTGTGTAGTAGTACTGATATTTTATTGTGTTTTGTTACATCATGTAAATAAGAACATCAGTCTGAGACTCTGCATAAAAATGCCCTAACTCTCTTGAACAGCTAGTTGGTCCCTATTTTTACACTTCTTTCTAAATTGTTATTATTAAGTGTTAAGATAGACAATAACCCACTTTCCAAATTTTTTAGGTTTAATTTTGAAGTTTAATTATTTACTATGGTTTGGTAACATTTAACATGTTGTTAACTAGAAATACTTTGTTACAAGTAATTGATTTCACTAAAAAATATAAATAAGAAGTATTTTACATCAATATATATTTTTCATGTATTTTAATTTTGATTAAAATGTTTGTAAGAATAGTTTATTAAACTACTTTTACCTCAACCTTGTGGAAATACTCAACTTCCACAGTGGAAAGTTGGTTTTTGCCTCATTGAAGGTTATATTAAAATTGTACACTTACCATACGTTGCATACTTATTCTTTCACAATAGCTTAACATTCATGTTTTAACACAATTATTATGGTGTCATTAGATTAATTACACTAACTATGTGTAAAGCAACAAAATAGGCAGACAGTTAAAAATAACTATAATTTCATTGTTTTTATGAAGTAAATTTTTAATTATTAATAACTTACTCTGCATTTCAAATTCTGTACTGTAGATCTTTATTTACTATTTGTAATTCACAAGTTTTCCATGAAAATTAAGAAATTGAACTGGTGGCATTCCAATACAAAGTAATCTCATTGCACAGTTTCTACTGGTCCTGTATTGACAGGTCAAGGTCACTGGCAGGACCGACAATAATGTGATATTGACTTAGTTAACTTAACTTACTAGATAACTGCAGATAACAAGCATATGTTTAATTCATAATAATTTAGAACTTAAATTATTAAACATATAACTTTCATACCAATATATACTTAAATGTATTATTTGTGCATCTATTAAAAGTAGTATTATGACAAGTTTAATTCATTCATAAACAGATAGCATAACTTTAGATTCACCTAGATTTGAACTGGAGTAAAGTTAATTGAAAATATTGGGAAGGAGGCATTTTAAATATTAGAGAATAAAATTATAATTTTTAATAGACAGTTGGAAAAATGATAAACTTGAAAAAGAAACCATGTTTCACATGATCTTAACCCTCAGACTGATAATAAAAAAACTTACAGAAAAATGTAAAATTATAAAAATTAGCACTTACTAGAGTATTATTTTTCTATTTGTACATAAATTGAAAAATGTGTATTTTAAATTTTTTATTTTCTTAAGTTTTACTCCATGTACTTTCACATGATTTGAGATAGTAAGATACTGTAAATGTACAAAATATACACAGTTTTGTAGAGAACAAAATAATTATAACAATATATACATCTAATTTACAACACACGCCACCGCGAACAAAAAAAAGTTTCTTTTATAAAAAATAGTAAAGTGTTGTACTAAACACTTTTTTTTGGTAGTATATGTATCCATTTATTGGTTTTTTCGATGAAATTCATTTGGGCCAAAGAAGAATATCAGGTAATGATGCATTGTTATCACTGTCCACCATCAATGTTTTCATCACACAAACTCTAAATTCCACTCAGTTTTTATAATCAGTCCCAGACCTACCTGACAACAAAATTCTGACAAAGAATTTCAAG
>NW_025789567.1:0-7324 GCF_021130785.1 Homalodisca vitripennis
CAATCATGTGGGCACTGGGTCAGGCCGGCTTCAAGGACATCAGTATGCGCTCTGCAAGGTCAGGACATGATCACAACTTTACGTGACCTAATCTCAGTATTAAGAGTGTACCCTTGTCAGGCGGCTGACCACACATCTAATGCTGCGTTTTTTACATGAGGATAAAGTTTAAAACTGTGTAATTGAATAGGAACCAGGTCTCCAAAATTCACAAATGTTTCCACTCGGAGTAGGATTTTAGTGTCTCATTGCCAATGAATTGTAAAAAATATAATGATCTGTTTTTACTAATAGTTTATTATTTTTATTCCAAAATAGAAATTCTTATGAGAAAATCTATATTGAATAATGAATTATATAAACTCTTTGTATTTATTATTTATTATTAAGTCACTAAAATATAAGGTTACTGAAGTTAAAAATGTATGAATTTCAGGCAACTTTTTAATTATAACGCAATTTTAAACTTCAGCCTCATTTTAAAAGCGGAGGCCTCAGATGTGAGTGGTAAGCAGGGAGTGAGTAGCGTCCTTTCTAATCTCTAGACTCAATGATTTGTCTGAAAGACAATACAAGTTTGGTAGAGTTTAAAATTTTGTTATATCTATATATTTATGGCACATCTAATATATTATTGTCATTTTTAACAATGTTGCAGACTATTGTGTTCCCAATGTACTTTGTACTTGTAACTGAGAAGTTTGGATGCATGAACATTTAGTGGGAAGCTGTTTGAATAAACATTTCTGGCACTAATGTAGGTGTCTCTGTGTTCAAGATTCAAGATTCAAAAATTCTTTATTCGCTACATAATTACAGCGTGTACATGAATTAGTGGTCAATAAGTTTTTTAACAATATTCTAATTAATCTATATGTCAATTAAATTTAAAATTATACAATGTAATAAGAAATAAAACAATCCAGACGCTTATATACATGAAATACTAAAATTACATACACAGGCATTCCCAATCTAACCTTCCCTCCCAAAACTCATCAAGGGAGTACAGAGCCAGATTTAAGCAAATATATTTTTAACTCTTTTTTCATTTTAATAAGATTTTGTTCATTTATTTATTTTTGTTGGTAGTTTTGTTAAAATTTTATGGCCCATAAAATTCAGTTCTTTTTTTGAAAAATTCTAGTTTGTGGCTGAGGGAACATTTCTTTTAAATCTAGTATTATAATGATGTAAACTTTATTGTAGGTTTTGCATTTCTCTCATTTTGTTATATATATATCTATATATATATATATCTATATATATATATATTTATATATCACTGCTCTCATATATGTATAGACTGTAAACAGTTAAAATTTTGTGTTCTGAAAACATATTTTTGACAGATTCTTGTTTTTTTTTTTTAGTCTAAACATTGCTCATAAGAGCTCTCTTTTGTTTGGCTCGTAAATTTTTGTCAAAATTTTTCTTTGTCGTTGCACCATATATACTAATTCCATAGGCTAAGTGTGAAAAAATTTTTTGTTTAAATAGTGAGAAATATATAGTCCGCAATGTCTGTATACTACAAAGCTGCGAAATCTGTTGGGGGGGGGAATGTTATGCATAGATACCAGGAAGACATTTTATAAATTACGTTGCTCAAGTGTGTTTGTTCCATGGACAGATTCTCGTTCAATTATGAGTTCCTAAAAATGTTTGTGGTGCTCAACTTGGGATATATCATTATTATTTAAATTAATATCAAATTTGGGTGTTATTCTTGATTGTTGAGTGGAAAAACCGAAGATGAAATTTGATTTAGTTGAATTTAAGAGTAATTGTTTTGTATCTAAATATTGTTTAACTAAAATTTAGACTAATGTGAGAAGATATTTCTATATCTTCTTCTGAATTACTGGATATGGTGATGTTGGTTTCATTCTGCAAACAAACAAATGCCAAAGTTCCTGCGGAACCACCTTAGGTAGTGCCCATTAATGTATCAGAGGAAAAAGTAATGGGTCCCAAAATGAGATCCTTGAGGGACTCCGTATTTAATGGTTTCTATTTCAGACTTATATTTTTCTTATAATGTGACACCTGATCGGTTTTAATTTAGTTGATGTGTGTTCTATTTCCACGTATTGTTTTCCTCTCTGTTAAATATGATTCAAACCATAATAATTCTCTATTTTGAATACCTAGAATTGTTAAGAGAGATTAGAAGTTCTTGGTGTGAGACGCTATCAAATGCCCGTGTGAGATCCAAGAAAATTCCAATTACCTTTTCACCCCTATCCACCGAGTTGATTATTGACTGAATTAATGTTCAAATGCCAGCGGCTAGTAGTGGACTCTTCCCAATCTAAAGCCATGTTGTTGCTTATCTAATAAATTTATTGTTTTCTAAATAATCCACTAATTGAATTTAAACTACTTTTTCAAATTTTTTAGAAAACACAGGATGAAGAGACCACTGGCCTATAACATGAGGGGTCATTCTGAGGTTACCTTTTTTGAAATTTGGGATTAATCTGGCAATCTTTTAGTTGATTCAGGAATAATAGCTTGAAATTAGAGATGAATTTATTAATGTGGACTTAATAGCTGTAAAATGAATCGGAAGAGATTGTTTTATTAGTTGTATAGTAACCTCATCATTTCCAGATGATGGTTTATTTTCAAACAAGACATGACAATTTTTTTTAAATGAGTTTCTGAAAACTGATTAAATCTAATTCTTTTTATTTGTTGTATTGAGCATGTGGAAAATTTAATTGTTTTTCATTTCATAGAAAGGTAAATTGGGTAATACTGTTTTATCAACTTCGTTTACAAAAAACCTTATTAAATATATTTCCAACCTGTATTGGAGCCAACTTTACAACTTTCCTTGTTTATATCTCTAAAAACTGTAATATTTTTTTTACAAACTGGTTTTTTATTTATTTCTGTTTTAATTAATTGCCATTGTTGATTTTGAAATGTTGCAAGAATTATTAATCTTTTGATCAAGTTATTGGCTTTTTTTCAATAAATATAGGCATTTTTCAATTTCCTTTTTCATTGTTTCTTTAACTTTTGATTTTAATTTTATATCCTTAAGTATCCTACAGTTTTTTTCTAAGTCTATCAATTTACACTGCTTGTTTTTAATTTCATCAGTTATCCATTTACTTTTGTGATTTTCTTTTTTGGTGACTGATCAATTTAGGGAGAAATGTACTTCAAAATTTATAACTAAAAATAGAATAAAACACATCATATTTCCTACGGCACTGGTGCTTGGTAGAAATCCGACCATGCAGTATTTGCTAGGCTGCTTAAGAATGAATTAATATTATCTCTGTGTAAATTTTCTAATATATTTATTCGTTACACTGGTCTGCCTTTCACCAATGATCTAAAATTTCAATTATCTGTGCCATCATGGTCGGAAATGTGTGTTATGATTGCAAAGACTCTAGTTTTATTAGAAGGTTAAGCATTTTGTAATAATATTCGTCAGTGATTCTTAAAGTGACCCTGGTTGGAAAAATCTATTTTGTAAATGTAAGATTAAACGATTTTGAAAATACTATTGAATTTGTTGTAAACAGTATCCTTCATTCAATACATTAATTTTGAAAATTTCCTACTAATACAATAATTTTTGAATTTACTACACAAAGATATTACACAAAAACCTTCCAACTTAGACAAAAAAGGATACAATGTAGCAACTATTTAGGACTTCTGTAAAGACAGGCCAACACAAAAGTGAGTACTGTTGCCAACATGCACCTCCGTAAAAGACAACATTTCAAAACTCTTTCTCAGTCAGGCAGTGATTGGAATAGAGGGAATTTTAAATGTATTGAATTTAATATAATTGTCTAGCTAAAATCAGGGTACCCTCCATCCAATAGAGGTAGCTCTAGAAAAATGTGAAATTTTGTTATAATTTGTAATATTTAAAAACTTCAAGTTCTGAAATATGTCATTTTGTGTTCTGTTAGGGCAATTATATCTGGTTGAATTTCATCTGCTATTACTTTTAATAGATTGATTCGTGATGGCAAATGCTGCTTTCTTTAATACATTTTGGTGAAAAATAGAGAATGCTTCTCACACGGTCCCAGAAGTTACAATTGGACAACCCCAGTGCTAAGTCAGACCCTGCATCCACATTGTGCTCTTGCTAAAAAAAAATTTCTCCATAATCAGAGCACTCAAGAAATTCATTTAGCACCACTTCAATAGACTCATCCGATGCGTGCGTTATCCTGATTGTGTAGTGTGTCTGTGGTCTGTCCAATTCGTGGACCGATGGGTTGGTGGGTTGATGATCTGCCCATCAACTGCTTCAACTGGGGACTGTCTGGTCGGGTATAACCAATGGCCTGCTGGGTTGGTGGGTTGATGGTCTGCCCATCCACTGTGTCTCTGGACTGTCTGGTCGTAAAACCACTGGACTGCTGGGTTAGTGGGTTGATGGTCTGCCCATCCACTGCATCACTGGACTGTCCTGGTCGGTAAAACACTGGCCTGCTGGGTTGGTGGGTTGATGGTCATGCCCACCTGCTGTGTGATCATCAGTTAGTGGGCCACTGTCTCGCATGGATGGTGAGTTGTTGGTCCATCCAGCTGTTGAGTCATCGGACTGTCCGACCACAGAAGTAATGTCTTCAACTCTCGGCAGGAATTGAGTCTTGTGTATTTAAAAATTTCAACTGTAGGCAACCCCGGTAAGACTGTGAGATCTTGTAGCCAATTATACTCGTGCGATGCCCTAGTCACCAAAGTAACCGGATTTTTCCGAGCAGAGACGGACTCAATTACTGCACATGTAGGAGCTTGTTTGCACTCAACAGTTGTATTTCCTGTTTCACCGGGAGAGTTCAGCTGGTGTTGTGTAAGTGGCAGCCTCTGTTCTGATACTGCATTGAAGATGAAATGTTGCAGGGATGTGATGAAACTCTGAGTGTGAATATCCATTGGAACAAGATTCTTTTAGCAGTAGGTTGTTCAAAGGTGACAATCTTTACATTTGCTCCAGTGCTTCAGTTGGAAGTTCACTATTTTTGCTGCAAAATCCTCAACTGATATTTTGTCTCGGACGGCATCCCATGTTGACATTATTATGTTTCTCAAAAAGTATGAATTTTTACTGGTAGGTATTTTATCAAATATATTTGGGCACTAAGGTAAATTGTTTTCAATATTTGGACAGTGTGGCAGAGTTTTTCATGTTTCCGGTTTATGAACTGAGGAATTACTCCCAGTTCGTTGTGTGGACTACATCAAGCATCTACTTGCCTGGACACTCCACCAGTAAGGGGGTGGACGACACAACAATACCTGGACATACTCGACTCTGTCTTCGCCTCCAAGCTGGCAGCCAATAATGAGTTGAAAGCGCATGTACTCAGTTTGCAGGTGAAAGTGCATCCTCAGTCTTAATCTTTATTTTATATTTTGAAAATGTTTTCATTTAATCATCTTGATAGAATGAAATATCTTAACATGTTGACTGTCTTCAAAATACGATTGAACGCCACAAGTGGTTCCTACAATACACATTTTTTTAGAAATTCTTCACGAAATCAATCCCAGTTAACCGGCCAAAATTTATTAGATCAATTAGAATAAGATCAGTTATTAATTTAAGGGCACAAAACATCGTATGGGTTATGAATAAAAATTTTATTGAAAATGGTGTGTTAGTTAACTTATTACACTGTTAATATATGACTAAGTAAAAATTTCTCTATATATCAGTGTTTGGCGGAAAGGAAGTTCGCTTAAAAAGAAATAAAAAAAATACATGTCAACTTACTGTGTTTCTTATGACCCACCACATTCTGCCAATATAATCTTTGGTAGTGAACATGTTATGCCAAGATTGATATAGTTACAGTATGCAATGTTAACACTTAGACTACTGAGCTACTGTAATTTTTAACTACTGTAGCTATTAGCACATACTTGTACTGTGTAATCCTTTTGTAGTGAACATGGTTATGCCAAGATTGATATAGCTACAGTATGCAATGTTAACACTTAGGGACTACTGAGCTACTGTAATTTTTAACTACTGAGCTATTAGCACTTACTTGTACTGCAGTAATCTTTTTGTAGCGAAACACGTTTTAATATTGAATATATGGTGAGTCATTGTTTTCCTACCATTGGCTTTTTTTGGCTAACACAATTCCGGCTTTTACATGTCACAGTATTCATATTTAATTTGAACAGTATATCTGCATCTCATTCATGTATTTCTGGGGGGGGGGGAAAAAAAATTACATCCATTTAGTAATGGGCAACAATCAACATCATAGGAAACTGTATATTACTGTGGCTATTCAGAAAGTAAGAAATGCTTTAAAGTATAAAAAAAAACTAAAGTACAAGAAAAATTATTTTCTTTATGTACGTATGAAAATTACATATTTTTAAAATACTAGTTTTCTCATATAATCACCATACACATACTGGCACTTATAGCAGAGGACAAGCTTTGAAATTCCTGTGTCATAGAATTCTGCCGCGTGTGATCATCAGTCACTCAGTAACACGTACCTGGGGCTCCTTATTGTTGTCAAAAACCTATTTTGCTTGCTAAATCTTCATTTTCTCGGGAACAAGTGAAAATCACTTTGAGCAAGATCAGGACTGTAGGGTGGATGAGGAAAGATTTCCCAATTTAAACGAGTTTGAGTTCTTGCGTACGGTTTGCCGTGTGAGATCGGCCATTGTCATGCAAAAAGCAAAATTTTGGGATTTCAATTTTTGTCAGTTGTTTGTTTTGGAGAGCTCTTCTAAGGGTTTTTAATGTTTGCAGTACCCATCATAGTTTATTGTCTGCACCATGTTCGAGAAAATCAATAACAAGAAACACCTTGCCTGTCCAAGAAACACTCTTCACAATAATCTTCGTTGCATGACAAAGTGTTGAAGGACACTTCCTTGGTTTTTTAGGGGAACTTTATATGCCTCCCACTCCATGAAACCATAATTTTGTCCCACAATTCACAAATTTCATCCAGGATTCTTCTCGTGGTATCATAGCTTCTGTGAAACTTCTGGGGAAACATAAAGAAAGCTCAGTTATTGTAATGGCAGTTTGTAAAAATCTTTTCGTCAATCTTTGGTTAGATTGTCAGTTACAATGCTCTGACGTTCAATCTTCTCTTGATCACGAATGTATGTTCTGCCCATTTTTAAACTGAATGCACCACTTTATGACAGAACTTCCAGTCATTTACATTGTTCCCGTAACACTTCACCCACTTCCCAATGAATTTCTGTTAGTTTTTAGTTTTTTTGCCAACAAAATATGAATCACAACCACACTTCACAATATTGGTGGGTTATTTGACTGCGCAACAAT
>NW_025789568.1:0-8197 GCF_021130785.1 Homalodisca vitripennis
CTGTTAAGTATTTCACAAAAAATTCTATGTATTTTTTAAATGTATAAATTTTGGTGGTAGGGTGGCATTTTGATGATTATTTTTCAATAAAGAGCCGTCTCATCATTATTGTTGAATAAAAATATCGTACTCTCTAAATTTGTGCAGGTAGGTTGCAATAAATGTACCACACAAACCCCTGATCTTTTAACGTTTTAGTGTTACCTGTACATAGAGCGGCAAGAATAGGTTCAAAACTCTTTTGCATCAAAGTAATCAGTGAAAGAAATAACTTTTAATTTAAAATGAGGTATAAACTCAACATACCTTTACATTTTGAAAAATTTTCCAAAAACTACCCTTTTTGGGGAGTTTTAGAGAATTTCAATATAATTTCTCCAAATTCTTTGGGGTTGGAAATAGGGATGGTTTAAAGTGTTACGAATAATCTACCTCGTTTGGTTTGGCCGCTTTACGTTACTGTACGGGTGGTCTGTCCTCACCCTGTATTTATGTTGACATTGAGACATATGAGTCAATCTATCTGTCAATAAACTAATATTTAGAAACCATATATAAACACATCAAACTCGTTCGTCCTCTAAACAGCTTGTGGTTTGACTGACATTGGTATTTGCATAATATGTCCGGGTAGATGAGGGTTAAAAAATATACGGTTTTTTTGTAAATTTATAATTTACAACAAAGCTCTGGAACAATACATTTTTAATCAAAATACAGGATCAATTTGGATTTTTCACTAGCAGTATAAATGTCCTTATTCTCACAGTCTGACACCACCACTGTTAAAGACTGTGCAGGCCATCTACAATCAGGTTATACAGAGAGAGGATATGAAAAAAAATATAAATAATTAATTATCAAAAAAAAAATTAAAAAAAAACACTTCTAGTGTTTAGGAACTTCCGGGAAGTTCTCAGTGGGCCGGAATTCTTAAAGTCTGGAAACTCTCACAGGTCAAGATTTTCCAGAGGTCAATCCATTTCAGAGTCTGCATGCTCTCATAGAGGCCAAAGCTACAAGTACAGAATTGCACTAGAAATTGTACAATTGCAAATTTAAGGAGAATCTAGAGACAGGAAGCTGCTAGGGACTGGGGATCCAGAGGCAATAGTACTTACCCATAATTTGGAATGATTTTGAATCTGAAATATTTTTAGAGACCAAATCTTTCATAAGCTGGAGGCTTCCAATGACCAAAATGTTTCTTTTCACAGTAGCGACAAATCTGAATGTCTTAGAGCTTGCGTTCTAGAGCACACGAACAGATTCCCGGAAACTTGTACAGGCTGGAAGGTTCCTAATACTAGAAAATTAGTGTTCATTGCTTTAAATTCACACTCTTGGAACCTAACTAGTGGGTTAGTAGGTAAGTATATTGATAAATGCATGTTTTCTTAAACACCAGCTTTGTCTATAATACTATAATCATCCAGATTTATTGGACTACAAGGTAGATTGTACATCACATCATGTGGTGCCTAACAGTTTCACTAAAGTTACATGCAAAAATTATTTCATTTCTGGAGATGTCCAGTGTACAGATAGTCAAATAGACAATTATACAGAAATTAAATTTTTTAACTCATTCCCCTGTGGAAAAAAGAGACTTTATTGTGCACGTCTACTGAGTGATAGGTTTCAATGAAAGCTCAAACCCGTGGATGAGACATGCACCATCATAGAAATCTAGTCTTTTTCTACGTAGTATGCCAATCTTTTCATGTTTATCAGAAGAACATATTTCATGAGATAGCGGACTCATGATACAGGCACGTTTTCAATTAATTTCGTTGGGTTTCATAGCAGTGTTGGATATATTAAAAATTGTACACACTAAGTTAATGATGTATGCATTGGTGAATGTGTGTCATTTCTTTACTCTATCTCATAGATACTCCCATACCCTTACTTTACTCAAAGGACATCAGTTCCATGTTAACTTACTCTTCTACAAAAAATCGGCAGAGGAACACAATATTACACTACTTTAATATGTTGAAGATTGATTAGAAGAACCTTTACTTTCATGAATCAAACCCTTCCAAAACAGATCCTCCAAACCAATGCAGCTGAGCTTCTCAATTTAGATGTTCCTACACAATCTTGCCACTTAAAACCCATAATGGGGTGTTTTTAACAATGGCTAATGCTATTTAGTAACTTTGCTATTTTTTGGAAAGGAATCTCAGTATGTTGTTATTTTTACAGCTAATCACCAAAATAAATCGATGCTTGCCTATTTGTGGTGATAATTCTGAAATCCAAGATTTGAATAGTGAAGATAGGAGAGGTTCAGCGAAAATGGATAGATTTTAGAAACTACAAGTCGTATCCTTTAACACTTCTTTAAAATAATAGAAATTGCGTAGCTTATTAATAGGGACTTTCAGAAATATTGGACTCGTTCATCAAAATCTGCCCTATATAAGGCTAAGAAAGTATGGCTAAATGAAGATTTCAGAATAATATTGCCAAGTTACATACTAGGGTATGGATATATAGATTTGCAATAACGAGAAGTTTGTTGAACAATATTATGACGATGACATTCTTCCTAAACTTTGTAGAAAAAAAAGTAACCAAATGCTTTACAGATGCTACAGTATTAAGACTGGTATAGAAGATCGAACTGGATACCTGTGGAGGGAATTTTTAATGAAGTTAAAGAGATATGAGAATGAGAATGAGAATGAGAATCGAGAAAGTTTATTGTCTTTAAACATATAATATGCAATCGACAAAAAGTCATTCTATGCTAAAGCTTAAATCCGACTAGTACATATTGTGTACCATTAACAAACTTGACTAGCGGGCTTAGTCAATCAAGGTTACAGGTAACAATTATTACTTTCTTTCATCAACCAGGACTTAGCTCCAATTTAGCTAAAAATTTAAAAATGTAACAAAGATATAACAGAAAAATTAAACAAAAGGATGAAATTATTGTAATAGATAAATATATTAACAATCACCACAAATAAGATTTAAACAGGGTGGTACTACCACCGTTAATTCTTAAAACTCGTAAGGTACTAATATCACAGGCCAAATTAAAACTTTTGGGTACCAGAGTTAAAAAAGGGGGAACGCTTTAATCTTTGGGAGACCAATGTTTCTAAAAACTTTTACGCTTACTGCCTTAAATCTTTTTAATGTTACTATGCCATGGGGCCTCCTCTGAGGGCAAGTATGTATTGATACATCTTTTAATTTCATTAATACAGTGACTACTTCTAGTTTTTTCTAATTTTATTGGTAACATTTCTATCATATGGTTTTTCCTAGTAGGATAAATCTGTGGACTTCTTGTCTAACCCTGAGTGTTTATGTACGACATTTTTTTCTTTCCGAACATCCCACCCAGAGCAACAGTAACGTCCGCTGTATAGGCTAGGTAGCCAGTCATTCCATCTGATAGTTCTTTCTAAAAAGAGGCTCACACTAGGACACTCATTCTTCTTTCTGCGGTAACATTTTTTATTACTCCTTTCAGGGCTTCTTCTTTTGCCATATGAAAACCTTTTGAGGAACCACAGGCTAATTACCGCACCAAAGTGTAATGCCATATCTAAGATGAGATGGAAATGGAAAAAGGCGTAATAGGTTAGTAATTAGCATATTCGTTTGTGTCCACAGCAAATTCAAAATGCTTTACGTCAAATAGAAATGTGACTCTAGATAATTTTTTGCATATACTCTTGAATGTGTTGCGTCCCAGCTCCAATCTACCTATCTAGGTGAAGTCCCCCAACAGTTTTTTAACCTTAGTGCTTTTGACATCTTTAATAATAAAATATAGTGAATTCAAGGAAAAAATATCATTTTTTGCTGTTTTTGTTAGCTATTTTACAAACAAGGTCTGTTTGTCTGTCCAAACCCATTGTAATGCAGTTTCTCAGATGGCCTTGTGTTTCGTGTCCCTCTAAGCCAGTGTATCCCAATCTATAACTTTTATTTTTCCAAGCTCAAAAGTTGTAGTTATCATTCAGCGGTATTAAAACTGATGGGACAAGGTAAATTAAAAGCTAGATGGTCAGTCATTGATATGGGGAAAATGAATAAAAATGGGTCCAGGGACAGATCCTTGGGGGACTCCTGCATTTCCACTAAACGATCCTATAAAACTTGATTTTTTGCCCCTTGGCCCTGGACCACCATTTGTTAAGTCTAAACTTGTTAAGGTAAGATGCTAATAAATCAAGTTTCTTTATTCTGGTATTCCATATGCTATAAAACTATGTCTTTTTTACTGAATAAATTGTGCGGAGATACTAGTGCAAAACAGCTTTTGTCAAGTCAATTAAAGTAGCAGATGATATTTAATTTGTTCTCAAAAAATTAAAAAATAACTTGTTGTCCAACAAGTTTTTTACTACTGCTTTTTTTACTGAATATTTTCGCCGCCGGTAGTGAAACCAAAACTGTTCATTACAAACAGAGGCTATTTTCAGTAAAAAATAGCCGCTTAAATTAACTCGTTGCTTAATACAAGACTCCAATAATTTACTAAAAAATGAGCGAAACCTAGGAAGAATATTGTCGAGTCAGATAGCTTGATGGGTCATTTGTGTGGATCTCCTTTTTTTAAATATTGGAGGTAAACTTTAGGCTATCTTAAAAGTATAACTCTTGGGACATATACCACCGTTCCATCCTAAGTACCCTATTAAAAAGGAAAATGCCTAGGGGCTCTAAGATTATTTCAATAATTTCTTTAAACCAATCATAAGTTTTTTGAAACACCCTATAAGTAGTCCTTCACTACGAGATGGTACTTAGATTTTGGCAATCACTTTTTTAAAAATATCAACTTGACTAATTGGGGTTTCCCTTGTTTAGACAATGTTTTTCCACATCCTCGAGAATACAAGGGTTGTGACATTATGTAATAAAATTTTACATAATTAATGGCTGTGATTCTCGCTCAGTTACATTTCCTAATTAGAACTACTTAAAACCTAACTTACCCTACTAAATTAAACAAAATAATCATTAATACGTTTACAGAATCAATAACACTAACGTTGACTAGAGCTGTTACTCTTTACGACAACCATTGCCATTATGTTGTATTGAGCTTTAGATCTATATTCCCCAGGCTGGCTTTACATTTATATTTGAAGCATTGGGCAATAACAGTTTTTCATTGGCATGTTTTTTTTCTAAAAGTGTCCATTTTGTTTTTGTTAAATTTCTTTTTGCCATCAGTGATATTTGTCATTCTTTATATGTTTCTACTATTCCATTGTATTGGTTTACCCTTTACTGTTCTTGTATCTGTCATAAAGTAAAATGGTATTGAATTTCTTTCATTTTTTTCAGTTCTGAGGTTGTTAAGAGCACATTTAATTCTTGGCCTGTTAGGGATTACTTGTAATTTTAACATGTTTTAAAGTTCTACAGCATCTGTTTATAAAGAATTTGTCATAAACAGAAAATAAAATATTCACTACCCTCTTCTACATCGGACATACAATATAGTTGCCTTCCAGTCTCTTAAAACTAACATGTCTTTTAAAGTTTTAAAATAGTTGTAGGGGTTAAATCTCCTAATATTTTTATATAAATTCGCACTTGGATTATGAGGCCTAACTTTATTTGCAACGAGACTAGACCATACTAGCTTTGCAAACACAGCTGCATGATCTGACAGATGTGGTTCAATAACCTGACATTCCTTGTATTATTCTTTGCTAATATTTGTAACCAATATTATCTAGTACTGCATCTCCCCTAGTTGAGGTTGTGGACTTCAAGCAATAATAAATTAAATGATCTCAACAAATTCAGGAAATAGGGACTGTGATTCTGAGGTTATTTTACTAATATCTATATTGAAAATCTGCTGAAAGTATTAATTTTTTTATTTCCACCCGTATTTTATGTATTTAACATGTAATTAAAAAATAGCTCTAATGAAAATCAGAAAACAATTTATATTTAGATGGTCAGGTGTTCGTGCTTATAAAGATGGCAAATTAAAAGATTTAATTCTAGGCAAAAGTACTGATGTTATTTCCAAAAACCAAAAGGTCATAAGCAAAACATTGTTACATCTAAAATTTTACATTCAGTTTTCGCCTGGACTGGACAAATATTACGCTGCCTCCTCTTATACCCAAATAAATAAAAAAATGTTTCCATACAGTAACTTTCAGCCAATCTATACCCACGGGGAGTTGTACAGAGGATATCTCTTCTTCACAAAGCCAATGTTCACAAATTAGTCAAAATATCATAGCCTAGTATTATCTAGGAATAATATCTAGTGGAGTCAAGACTTATTCCTGATTGAGATTGGATGTTTAAGTGGAGTATTACTTAAGGGTTTGTTGTCTTGTCCTGTTGAGACAGTTATTGGGTCCGTTGCCTACGAGGGTGTTGAGGTCGTTTTCCCGAAGTTGGGCTTCAGTGCCGGGGGGAGGGGGCTGATCTCCACTGAATGCTCAAGTTCAGAGCCTCCCTCAGTAGTTGTGCTTCTTGGTCTGTCAGTTCACAATTTTCTTTGCCTAAGGAGGGTTCAGCGATCCACCTTTTCCCCTTCGTACTTGAGATGAAAAAGTCCCTGTCTGAGTATGTGTAGGTGTCTTCCTGCTTCACTTGCTTCTGAACACACATAACATTTCTATAGTTTTGGGCAGAAAGAAAGTCTTTAATTCGCCGGTTTGTTTCATAAACTTCTCCATTCACACATGACCAATCGGCAAATCCTACCTCTTTGGAAGGGCCACCACAATAAATTTAGTCTCTGTAGTTTTTTGTAGGGGCAGAGTGTTGATGTTAATAAGTTTACAAAAACTTCTTCCGCTTCATTCCTTGCAACGTCATTGGTCCCACACAATACAATCAGTACATCGTTTTTCTTTACTTTTTCTGCTTCTATATTTCTTTTATTTAGTACATCCCTTGCTTCGACCACCTGGTCTTACAAACCCTACTGCTTCATGTGTTTTCCTGAGCTTTCGTAAAGGATACGAATATGAAAACTTTTATTGACTGTAGAAAGAGTGTCCAGGGGTAACATACTTACCAGAGGTCTACTTTTTTGTACACAATGCAAAGTCTACTTTCTTCCAGTAGATGGAAAAACGATGTTCTGCAAAATACCATATGAAGCAATTTGAGACTTTGGATCCCAAAATCCATAAATTGCTATGCTTTAAAATACAGGCGTTTTCATAAATGAATGGTTGCAATTTTGTGATGATTATAAAACAATTTGCTATGCAAGGTTAGAAAAAATATGGTTGGCCACCTCTGAATTCTTCAGCTCAATTAGTTTTATTGCTCTAATGTCAATATGGTGTATTTTCAACAAGGATGCGTGCGCCACCCCATTATAAGGACTTTGTTCGTGATGGCTTTGAATGACAAGTTTGGGACAAAGATGGAATTAGGTCGAGGTGGCCCAATAGCAATGGCCTCCTAGAAGCCCGGATTTGAATTCATGCGATTTTTTTTTGTGGGGGATACGTGAAAAACATTGTTTATTCTCAGAAGATCCGTGATTTAGCTCATTTAAAGACAAGGGATTTTATGAGGCAGTATCATCGGTTACAAGAGACATTGCTGCACAGTGTATGGGCCGGAGATCGACCATAGTATTAGATGTCTGCAGAGCTATCGGTGGTGGACACAATGAAATGTACTAAATGTATCAGTATAAAATTGTTTTTAACGAGGGATTCTAATGAAATAATTATTTTTAATGTACTTCGTACGGTTCTCTTTTTATTTTATGTTTAAATTGTTACCATTCATTTATGAAAACCCTGTACTATTAACTTACTAAGTTAAAGTTTCATTTATTAACACATTTATCATTAACCGATCTATATCTCTTAATTATAAAAAAAAAGTGATTTGAGGTAAAACCAATCTTTAAAAATCTGAGAATTTGTATAGCTTAGTGAAATAGTTTTACATTTTTATGTGATTATTAGCAATCATTAAAATATAATATTTTACTGGATTTTTATACATGACCTTTTACATATCAGACTAAAGTACCTATTTATAGGACAACTAAAAAGGGTAGAAAAAAATACATAACAGAACTTATTAAAAATACTTTTATACGCTCTTTTCAAGATGTATTTAAAACAATATTATTGTCTTGTGTTAATTAAAGAAAACATAATTTCAGGAATCAAGTCCACTTAGAGTACCTAATAATAAATAGGCTCTTCGTCAT
>NW_025789569.1:0-7472 GCF_021130785.1 Homalodisca vitripennis
TCGCCATGGTGTGGCAAGATCTGTTTAAGATCATGGTCTCGTGAGACTTTAAGATTGTTAACACCACTTTAACCCAAAAATAAGTATTAACCCATTGGCGACGGATGACGTATATTGCCCGTCATCATGTATACAGCGCGTAAAGACGGATGACGGACAGTGTCCGTCATGAATTTTGGATTTGTTCAATCGATATAATTCTCGGTTATTTGTATGGTTATTCCGTTCACCAACAAGCGATCGATAGTTGAATCGTATTATTCGGTATCTAACATCCGAATACAAGAAACTGAATGCAAAAACCGAACATAAACCTGAATACCGTAACTGTTTGCAATAGAACAGCGATCAGTCGAGCAACATGGCGTCTCGCGATGAAGTGTTTCTCCGTTCGTCGGAGTTATCTGCGTATGTGGATAATGTACTGAATGAAAGTGATAGTGATAGTGGTGATTTAGATGGCGAAACTGTGAATATCAATGACGATAATGATGAAATCAGTGACAATGACGGGCGAAGTGATAGTAGTGATGACGATGACGACAATGACAATAGGCCTAACCTCCAAACTTGGACCTGGACAAATGACACAAACACAGTAAGGCAAATCAACTTTACTGGAAATTCAGGTATAAATCCAATTGTTTCCAGGCAATTGAATGCTGATTGTACAGAGCTAGTTGTAATTGAATCAATTTCTAACCATAATGAGTTCTGGGATAAAGTTGTAAGTGAATCTAACAACAGTATGCTAGGGAGAAAATTCTTTGGTGCGAGGTGATGTTAGGCCTAATAATAATTGGACTGATGTAACCAAGGATGATAATGAAGGCTTTACTGAAGGCTAGGTTTGGAATTAAGATTTATAAGGTATGTGATTCTGTAACAGGTGTACCTGCTACCAATTTCAAGATTTACACTGGGAAGGAAATTTACCAATGGGACCACTACAATGCTAGTTAGTGATACAAGTTGGTTTTGGACAATGAACCAGAAAGACTTACGTTGGTGAAGGTCGACTTATGTTTATGGACAAATTGGTATTCATCCTAGCCAAACCTTTTTTTTGGAGCTCCTAATACAGAGATACTTATTTGCTCATTGGTACATTGAGAGCCAATAGAAAAAAATGTTCCCAAGGAAATAAAAAAGAAAAACTGGAAGACAGGAGAAGGAGAAATAAACATTTTCGCTCAAGTAAATAACATGTTGTTGTCTGAAATGGAAAGATAGGAAGGATGTGACAATGCCTTTCCCAACATACCACGAGAGGACCAGATTTCCAAGAAGTAACTTGCTCAGCGAGAGAAAGTAGAAAACAAAATCCAATAGTAGTAGAGCCTCAAACCAAATGTTGTTGTAGATTACAACAAGTATATGTGTGGGGGTAAGACAAGCAAGGACCAAAAAAACTTTCCTCCTTTCCTAGTAATGCGTAGGAGTGGCACCAAAGGGTTACAAAAAAAAATATTTTTTTACCTTTTTTGATATTGGCTATTTATGTAATGCTAGTTATTGTACACAACTTGGTCCACTAAAAAAGAAAATTCATCTTTCAGAATTTAGGCCTAAAACATGTTGACCAGTTACTATCAAACAGTTCAGCTTTCCTGATAGCGATAGGCCTACAGGGAGGGAGGCCTTCTTCACTAGACCAACCAATGACGGCTACAAATGTTAAAAACAATGGGGACATTTCATGAAAAAATTCCTCCAACAAACAAAAGCTTAGGACCATCCAAAAGATGTAAAGTGTGTTATGATCACGGAAGAAGCGGATTCAGAGAATACCAATTTACCAAATTTGTAAAAAATGTTAAAGTTTTCCCTTTACATTTTGGAGAAAACTGTTTTGAAATTTTTCATACAGTACATATAAATACTAAAATAAAAGTTAAAAAATGTATTTTGTAATTTATTTTGTAATATATATACCACACATGAATTCCACATACAAAAATACATTTTTTACTAGGCTAAAGTTATACCACCATAACTGAAAAAAAAACTATAATAAACGTTCTTTTAAACAACAAAAAAAACTTCAGTCCTGGGGTTTGTTCACAATAGCGTTTAAAATCATCAAGTCTCCAATGGTGTTAATTGACACGCAGGCCTCTGCAGTACTGGGGAAGGGCAGTAATTAAAAACAGGCTTTTGCCCCATTTTTAATTACTGTTGTATGCAAACAGTTTGCGTTCAAGCTTTCAAAAAAAATGTAAAAAAAAAGATCAAGAACATTTGACTTTTTTTACAAGTCTTTACAGAAGAAGAAAAAAATTCTTTTATTAAATATAAAATTTAAATCCCATATTTGTTATAAAAATTATAGTTATTTTTCTTTTTTTTACATATATGCTAATAGTTATTTTTAATTAGAACTCTTTTAATGCTAGTTACTCGCAGCAGTGCTGACGGTGTTACGCCTCCAGGAGCTGAGTCTGGTTTGTTCTTAATTGTAGTGATTCTATAATTTTTGGCCAAATTCTTAATCTTGCATATTGTATCAAAGGCAACATAGAGACTTGTTAAAAATTGATACTTTGATGGATTGTTGTCATAATGTTCACCTTGGTGTACTTCTTCTGTTTTTCGTCGGAGTTTTTGCTTGTCACTTGCAATTGGTTTGTTTACAAGGTCATTACATTGTATCATATTTCATCAAACAGAATTATTGATTTTTGTTCCATGTTTTCGCATGTATGTATCCAAAAAAATGTACATATTTTTAAATAATAACATTTACCTTTGTTAGTGTGACCATTACTTTTTAGTATTATTTTTTAAGAAAAACTATTTCAACCCATTTAGAAACCATAAAGTGTAAATAAATTTACAGGGCAGCGACATCCGTCGCCAAATGTAAATCACAATGCAGGTACCAGGTACAAAACCAATTTTACTCTCACAACACTTGAATTCAAAGTTTGAGGACTAAAATTGTTGTGATGACAGACAGCTTAAGCTTGTGACCAAATCATTAGACAAACACACACTATTCCTGAAATCACTTGAGGAAAATACACTTTTAAACATTTTTCCAACGTGTATGCAACATTGATACAAATTGGCTATTGTATAATTATATTAATACTTAACTTTACTGCCGGGGCGTTAAACAAATCATTCTCAGTCGATTCCTCTTGGCCTCGGTCTATGAGACCTCTTCCACGGCACAACCACTGTCCTTCCGCCAGATTCACAGGACCCTCCACACCGGGTACACATCTTCGACCACTTGATCCGCAACCATCTTATCTTTGGCCTACCTCAAAGGGCGCCTTCCTGTCGGGTACCGCCTGGTAGAGAACCTCTTTTAAACCTTGTGCCCATCCTGTCTCGATGTACATTGTCTCTAGCCAGCTAATTCTCATTTGCCTTCATCCAAAGCCACAAATATCAGGATCTTGGTATATTACATTGCGTAATTCTTCTATTTTTTTCTTATTTCGCCACCACACCCTTCATTTACACATATTGGTCCTCAAAATATTTTTCGGAGAACTTTTATTCTACAAAAACAATCAACCGCACCCTCATTTTTCTTCGTTAATGTCCATGGTTTCCACACTTCCCAATTACATTAGGAATGGATTGAATGATTTTGTTTTATAAATTCTTATTTTGGAGCACATTGTGGAACAACCAATCTTGTACATCGCCCCAAGACACCTATTTGCATTAGCTTAATTTGCATTTGTATCTCTATATCCTCCAACGTTTTTGCTGTTTATTGTTATAACACCTCAAATATTTAAAACTTTCCTTAACACAGTCAAGTCGAAGTAGTTGTCACATGCTTAAGCTTTGTGCCCTCACATTTCCAGCATGTCTTCCACAAATGGAATTAATTTTAGTTTTTATCTTCATTTAGCTCTAATAGCCTACTGTTATAATTATATAATGGCTGTTAAAATATATAAACAGCTATGTGGGATACAGGATGAAAGTTTATTGTTAATATAAATAGTTAAAAATAGTAAATGGTTCTAGAAATTTTTTACCACACTGTATACATGAGTATGGTTAGCAAAAATATGGGTTATTATAAGAAAAAATTTAAACTGAAAAATTAAAAGTGGACTCCCTGTACTGAAATAACTTTTTTGTTGCTTTAAAAGTAGATATTCATAAATACTATTGATATAGAAAGTTTATTGCTTTATTTATAGTAGTTAAAAATAGTAAACCATTCTGGGATTTTACTGTCCACACTATATACAGAATCCCACGAAGAGGTTTTAAACCGTTTGTTTTTATATTACTTGCCCATTTATGCACCAAACATTTTCAAACTCTATAAAATTAATATAAAGTAGGTTTAAAAATATTCTGTGAAAATTAAAGCTTCCTAACAATTGTAGAAACAAAATGGTGACATATTGAAAATTTTACCATTTTGCTTCCTATAAAAATTCATTTCTTGAATTACCTGATTTAACTACTGCATTGCAGTTTTAAAGAACAGCTGTTTAATAACGCTCATTGTTGAAAACAGCTGTTTAAGAATATTGCTTGTGCTATATAAACATAACCTAACATCCAATATTACAGTTTTAATGATATTGAAGTTCCGAGAAATTGCTTTTAATTTTGAACAAAAAGTGAAGTGTTTGTGCGTTGCCTATTGATTTTGGCAACCATTACAGAAGCAATTAGACAATTTCAGGTTGCCTAACCAAGAGTTGAACCACCTCGCAATCCAACAATAACTAAGTGGAAAAAATCTTTTGTTAGAAACTGCAAGTGTCATAAAAAGTACTCTAGAGGATCAAATGAGGAAGAAAAATTTCAGGTATGCACATCAATGCTCTGTTCTCCAGATAAACCGAAATCATGAAGGAAGGTTGAACTTGAAACTGGTGTTCCAAAGTCTTCCGTACAGAGAATAATTAAGAAAAACAAAAATTTAATTTTACAAATGTCACCCAGTTGATAATCTTCTTGAAGATGATCTGAACAGGAGTGTGGAATTTTGTTCTCGTATCATTGAGTTTCATGAGCTAGATCCTAACTGGCTTACTCATATTGATTTTTCAGACAAGTCCACTTTATACCACAATGGTGCTGTAAATAGGCATAATTGTAAATATTACAACACCGGTAACCACACATTCTTGAACAAACTCTACTCAAATCAAAAGGAATTACTGTTTGGGCAGCTATCAGTTTTAATGGGGTGCTATCTTACGACATTAGAGACAGTACAATAACTGGGAATAGGTATGAACAGGTTTTAAATGAACAAGTCTTGCCTCATTTTATGGTTCCAGAATCGGATCAAGCAATCTTTCCAACAAGATGGTGCTCTTCCTCATTTTGCAAATCCTGTCAAGCGATTACTGATGACAACCTTCATGGCCGTTGGATTGGTCGTGGAAGTGATTTTTTTCAGATTGGCCACACCGATCCTCAGAAATTTAACTGCGTGTGATTTATTTCTATAGGGTTACTTAAAGGAACAAGTTTATACTCTAGCTTCAATAATGATAAGGAATCAAAACAATCAATTGAAGAGGAACTTCGGATACAGCAGAATTTCTTTGCAAGATCTTACAATTAATTTGTTAAACGCAGTTATAATAACTGTGGACTGTAAATTTAGGTTTTTTAATAGGCTATGTTCTAATTTTCTGATTGAAATGCTTTATTTCTATAGAATATGACAATGAATAATATTACAAAACAAAAAATACTGTTTAAGTATATGTTTAAAGTAGTTTTTCAAAATTTCACCATTTTATTTTTATTGCTAGAGAGCTGAATTTTTCACAGAATATTTTTAAAACATATTTAATGAATTGTGTAGGATTTTAAAATCTTCGGTGCATAAATGGGCAAGTAATACGAGATCAAACGTTTAAACCTTTCATGGGACATTCCGTACATGAGTATGATAAGCAAAAGTGTGGATTGTAATAATGGAAATGGAGGAATTATAGTTATGAAAATATCCTACAGGTATTGTTTGCCATGGTTACTGGGGTTTTTATATTTATATACATACAACTTATTCTAAACTTACCTCAGGATCAATTTCTTTAAAGAGAGGTATTGCGATTTCATGATGTTTTTTTTCTGTACCTCCAACTCCTTTGAAAGTAAACTGATTCTGGTTCAAGTCTTATCTCTGGATTTTTGCAGTCCTCTAAACAGACTGTCAGAAATATCACAGTTTGTTCTCGCTGTGCCCACCATAATTGGTGGGAGGAATCACTCTTAAAAAACAAAATTATGTATATTCTCATTTATAACTCTGTGGTTTCACCACATTAAATTAAGAATTACTTACTGTTCAATTGCTACCATTTATATACGTCAAAAAAAACTATATGTGTATACACAAGCTTAATAATACCATACCCACTTTTTAATGGCTACATATTTTTTATCATTAGTTTGACTTGTTATAAGCCATTTTCAAAATACTTTTTATTGCAGCGTCATATGTTCTGCCACTTATAGGAGAGGCATAAAAAATTGTCTATTAACCCTTTTAGGACGAGGCGGACTATTAATAGTCCGCACTAGTTTTGTCCGAAGAAGACGATGCGGGCTTTCAATAGGTCCGCACTAGTTTTTACTCGAACGAAGACGAGGCGGACTTTTATGTGCCCGCACCCGGTTTTACGTTTGCATAATACTCACGTAAATATCGAAAATACGATGAACCAAAATTAGTTTTCCTTGTAGTAGGCACATCCTGAGACAGGGAAATGGAGTTATTTCGGAACAAACTTATCTTGGGCCAAATCAATACAACATTATGTCTATTTTTTAGAACAGCTGCACGTGAGCGCCTATTGTAGGTGCCAGTCGGCGGGAGCGCGGCCAATTCCGTCTAGTTTGTTTACATTCAGTCACAGTGCGGTCGCGTTTGAATAATTAGTTGATTGTTTCAGATCAGTTATAAACTTAGTGTGTATAGATTTATAGTGAAATGTGTTTTGTTCAACTTCTTTTGTGAATATGGATCAATTTAACTTAGCTGATCACAGCAGTGAACTGGGACAGTGAGTTACCATACTCAGGAAAGTGCATCTGCACACTTTGTAGTAATGTAAGTTTTTTTGTTGTAAAACAATTATTTCTCAACCTATGTTAAATAAAAGTTTGTATTATAAAACTGAAAAACTATGTAAGAAACATAGTTAAATATTAGTTCCCACAGTAAAAAATTTTGTTTTTTATTCATAGTAAACTGAAGCCAAAACTAATAAAATAAAAAAATAAAATAAAAAATTCTAAAATTTTATTTAATTTTTAATTTTTATGGTTATTGTAAATCAGTAATAAATGATACCATATTGTAGACAATTTTATTATGTAACATGTGGATAAAAAATGAGTGTGGAAGGTCAATTTTAAAAATAATGGACTTATAATATATTTATCAAACTACTACATTTTGCCCAATTTCACCGTCGTCTTATTTGGTATGTTCGCTCATGAAATATGGGTCACGTCAAAAA